>NC_065428.1:7923434-8228434 GCF_024362695.1 Pectinophora gossypiella | reverse complement strand
TGTCTGGCTAGAATCGAACCCAGGACCGGGTATTAGTCACACCGGTGCCATAGTCAATAGACAACAGTAGGTTCACTTGTTGACTGTGAACAATTATTATCATTAGCTCCGTAACCGAAATTATCATGCTCACAACGTCGCAATAAAATTGAGTAATATGGATATTTATTAACATTAACGATTGATTAATGTGGAGGAAGCAACAGAAGTGTGTCAGGATCGAAGCAAATGGAATTCCCTAGTTTCTGCTTACCCCGGTGGGAAATAGGCATGAGACATACATAGTAGTCATTGTGTCAATGGACCAGGAAGTAAAGATAAGAAAAAAATATAAATATTGTCGTTTGTTTGTCCCGCTCATCAAGTTTCGTATTAATTAATAACTACGTTAAGGGAACAAATAGGTATACTTTATTGTGTTCATTCTGTTTCTTATTCATTTATACCTATATTGGTGCTGAGTCATGTAAACACCATCTATTATTTTTTTTTAAGTTAGACATGTCATTTTCTTATCTGCCGAAAAGGAAAGGGATGGATAAAACTTATGGAACACACGTCAATTTTAAGCAGAAATCTAAAACAACCGTCTAAAAATTTTACATCTGCCAATAACCCGACAGAATTATTGTCAGCACGCGCCAAACGGGTTGCATATGAGCGAGATAGCTATTTTATTCGCCCGGGTTATTCATTCATTTACTCATTCTTCCTAAAATTAACAGCTGTCAATCATCTGTCCCTTTCCTTTTCGGCGGATAAGAAAATGACGGGTATATCTTAAAATTAGGAATCGGGGCCATTGATTGAGGTAAATTGCCGTACTTTTATGTCAAAACGGCCATCATAGCAAAGCTAGCATAAGTGATTTTGTCCTGACGACATGATTGTCTGTTATCCATCATATCCATCTTAGGACATGAGTTATGTTTCTCCTTTCCACCGTATTAGGATTGGGAGATCGTACAATTGACAATAAAAGGCATTTCTATGGAGTGAACCTACCGTTTTCTGTTTGCTATGCCAGTGTGCTCCTAACGTAAGTATTGGGGTTAGCCGAAAAGCAAGATTGAGGTCGCTTTACAACAAATGTCTCTTTTTGGTATGCATTGCTTATAGTACTGTATTGAATTACTCGTAGTTTACAAGAAGACTTGGCTTCGCATCAAAAGTAACCAAATACCTTTCTTGTAGATTAATTGGTGCTATGTCTACCCTATTAGACATCACAAACGTGAGCTCATGTAAAATAAGCTAATTTCCAACTAGTCAAATCAGTTAGTTTTTACTAAACGTCAAAACATGAAATTACTATGGAATTTGTATGAAAAAGCACACTGTGACGTCATAGAAAAACGTAATAAAATGTCGGACGTTTATTGATGAAAATTCATAAATAAGTTAAATAGAAAAAGGAACAGGAAAATAGAATAGGGAAATAGGAAAGGAGCGCAGCTCTTAAATAGAGAGAGAGAGAGAGAGAGAGAGAAAAAGGAAATGTTTTTCGTTAGTTTTATATGTCTTTATTTAGCAATCGGAATTTCATAATTTATCTTGAACCTAGTACACGACCCAATAAAATACATTTGTCAACCACATCCGAATTCGATTTTTGAAAAAGGCGTTTACGTCGTTTTCAATATAAGGCGATGATATGGAATCTCTTTGTTTTTTTTTTTAATGTAGGCTCGCGTTTGACCCTAATCTCACCTAATGGTAAGTGACGATGTGGTATAAGATGGATCACGCCTAGCAAATTCCTATTCACTCTAGTCTTGAAGTCTTCCAGATATAACGAGTTGGAAAAACAGACGACGGCAGACAATCCCAGTCCTTTGCTGCAAAAGGTTTAGTGCGGATTGGTGGTATATCCACAACCTAAGGACGCCTAGTTATCCGTAGATGGAATGGAGTCTTCTTCAGGTTGCGTGACCAAATATCGACCTCATCAACCCAGATGTCAGGGTTATTTGCGTAGTGAAGTCTTTAGTAAATAGTGTACCTTTGGTAGGTTAGGTAGGGCTCTGTTTACCCATCTGGAAGTAACTCGTGTTCACGTACATACATCGCAATTGTGTTAATACAGGGTGTTAGTGACATCGTAATATCAAGTGAAGTAAATTCCACTCGATAGCAACTCAGAATCATGGTCTGAATCATCCCCCCCAGTATTCGTTACGATGTCACTAACACCTATACGTACTCGTACGGCTACCTGTACGTACTTGTACGTGGTGTAAGTAACATCGTAACGAATACTGACCCCTCAGTATGATTCATTTCATTATTCTGAGTAAATATCAAGTGGAATCTTCCATCGCAAAAGTATAGAACTGAAAATATCTTTAATTTTGCGACAGAAAATTACACTTGATATCAACTCAGAATCATGGTCTGAATCATCTCTCTCAGTATTCGTTACGATGTCACTAACACCCTGTATATGGGATCTAGCGTGTCATATTATAAGTACGGGTCTAGTTTGGGTCATGGCCATGTCAGGTCTGTATGCCAGTGAAAGTCCTCGTAAGCCTATAGCTATTGTGCTCTTGAGGCCCATCAAATGTGGCGAAGATAGATAGTTATAAGAGTACATGGAATCACGCCTACATCCCCGATGGAGGGAGTCAGATGTTTGACGGTCGTAACGCCCAAAGTCCTTTTACAAACCATTGTTTAACTCTTCTTCTATCGTGTAGGTTGTGAGGTGGATTACCAACCTCATCAACCCTGGTATGAACGTTATAATTGAGTCGCCAAAGGCCCCTGACATGACTCATGTAACGACTACGTACTTACATCAGTAATAACCGGGACAAACTGCTTTACGTGCCTTCCGAAGCATGGAACACCACGACGGTACGGAGGACGATATTGTTTAACTAACACATAACATAAGCTCACGACTATATCTCTATTGGGGTACTCAGAGGTACATCCATCGCCAGATGTACTGAATACCCACACCTCACCAAGCTTTCTGTTAGACCGACGTGATAGGTGGTGAGCCGTATCGCTGTCTATAATGGTCAAGCTAACTGTGTTAGTGAAAACTGCACATTATCGATGAGAATTTAAATTCATAAAGTCGAATGCAGTTATTTAATAACTAGCAGCAAAAGAAGACCTAGAAGGACGTACATTGACAAAATTGGAGATATCTTAGAAAAGTTTCAGTAAGATCTATTCTGAACCGGCGTGCGTGTATGAAACGATTGATGAATGTGGAGGAAGCAAGAGAAGTATGTGGGTGAATATCAAAATGTGTCAAGTTTGGTGGCGAACTGTCATATAATTTTTTCGTGAAAAATTGGGGAAATTGGGAATTGAAAAATTCCTTTTTCATGTCGGAACCGAGGATCCTTTTGGATCTTTTTCATGTCAGAACCCAATTTTTCACGAAAAAATAATATGAAATTTCGCCACCAAACTTGAAATTTTGAGATTCACCCACGTCAGGATCGAAGCAAATGGAGTTCCATAGCATCTGCTTACACTGGTGGGAAATAGGTATGAGTTTATGTATGTATGTTATTTAATAACTAGAGGAACACATTTAAGCGAAACAGGACACACGGGAAATATGCATGATCTTATGTATGTGTGTCCCATTTGTCCGGCCAAGTAGTTAATGCCATTTGCGGCAAATCAAACGTCCCCACTGCTGGGGCACGGGCCTTCCCTATGGATGAATAGGGAGGTCGGGCCTTAAACCATCACGCGGGCCAAGGCGAATTGATGGTTATTAACGACTGCTAATGCAGCCGGGACCAACGGCTTAACGTGCCTTCCGAAGCACGGAGGAGCTCGAGATGAAAACTTTTTTTTTGTGGTCACCCATCCTGTGACCGGCCTTTGCGAAAGTTGCTTTACTTCAACAATCGCAGACCGAGCGCGTTAACCGCTGCGCCACCGAGCTCCTCAAATCTACAATAAGTCACGTCAAATAAAAAGATGATGTCCCTTTTTTTACAGCTGCTACACTGGCTTGTTGCAACGTTCTCGTCTACACTTCGAACAATGGCATCGCAGAGAAAGAGGTCGTAAAAAATTGTAAATATGAAACAAAATCTTTCTTTTCGGTGGTAAACATTACCTGTAGACATTTTGGTTTTGGGTTGTGTCAGGTTTTCGTTTTGTTACGTTTGTATTTTGCTAAGTTTAGGTATTGTTAGGTTTGGATTTGGCGAAATTTGGGTTTTGTTAAGTTTTGGTTTTGATTGTTTTGGTTTATGTTAGGTTTGTGTTTGTTGGGTTTAGGTTCTGTTAGGTTTGCGTTATGTTAGGTTGTCATTTTGTTTGTAAGTGGCTGTTTTATATTATTGAGATTGACTTCATCATCATCAATTTAAGAGCCACGCTCTTGTCGGTGTAGCATTTTCCATTCCAGTCTATCAAAGGCCAATTCAAGGAGATTGACTTACGGTGGTATTAATAAACTAATCTCAGCTTCGAGACTGCCCTCAAGATCATGTCAATGTGACAGTTCGGATATAAAAACAGAGACTTGAACATGATCTTGAAATCTGTCTCAGCTGAGATTCGTTTATTAATACGTTTGTGAATGTTCGTTTGGCCGAGTGATCTTTAACCATTTAAGTTAAGTGTTGTTTTATTCTTTTTAGGATTTATTTCTCTGTTGTTTTTTTTTATTTTTTATGTAGATTGTCGTCCTTTGTAGCGTTAATAAAGTAGCATGTTGTGTTTGCCTATAATTGGACGAGCACTAGTCCAGTATTTGTAAATAGGTTAAGTTATATGTAAAAGTGTTTTTGTCTGTTGGCAAACCTAATAAAAAAAATAAAAAAAAAATAAAAAAATAAAATACCATCCCTTAAAGCTGTAGGATTGGAAATTAAAAACAAAAAGAATAACAGGGCAATCTACTAATGTAATGGTTTTAATCTTCCACCATCTTTCTACCGTTATCACCGTACCGTAGCCGTGGTAGCGCAGATGGATGAACGCTCGACTCTCACTGTGAGGTAGTAGCTTCAAAACCCAGCACGGGCCTAAATGAAAGATTTTCGAATTTGTTTGGATCATAAATGACTGTCACATGCTCAGCGGTAAAGGAAAATATCGTTTTCCTTTCGCGGGTTGGAAGGTCAGACAGGCAGTCGCTACTGCAAAAAAGCCGGATCTTTATATACTCTGCTTACCTCTTCGGGGATAAAGGCGTGAATCTGTGTATGCTGTATAACTTGAGCCGCCTATACAATTTTGATTATAAACGTGTTTTTTATGGGAATATTACTAGGGAAAGAAACATTTCTCCTACTGATTGGTAATAACAGAGTCTCACTAAGATGATAGCTCTACAGTAATAATATAAGATTTTATGAATATCACATTCATTGAAGTAAAGATATGAAATGAGATATATTGTTTTGGAAGATATTTTCGTATCAGCCTACTTTCATAAAAGGCCACAAATTATGTAAACGTTAACGAATGAAGACTTTATTCTTGTGCCGTGTGAGTTTTATTTTATTTTATTTGGGATGACAAAACAGCAGTACAAAATCATTACATTATAGTCTTAGCACTAAACAATTTAGGTATATGTACAGCCAACAACAACATCCACATATTACTATACAGAATTCTGTGAAGAAGACATTATCATCAAGTTTCACATTAGATAGAACTTAGCAGAGTTCAAAAGAAGAAAAAAGGATTATTGATTAGGTTCAGGTCGCAGGCTGTCCATGACAGCTCTCTTAAACTTAGGGGTGTTTGAGTTGTGAGGCCTAACAGACGGACATTATCAACACTGGCGCCAGGGTTACTATTCTTCTTGTTCTATGGTGTGGGTTGTGAGGTGAATTACCAACCCCATCAACCCTGGTGCCAGGGTTACTATTGAGCCGCCAAAGGCCTCTGACATGACTCGTGTAACGACTACGGCCTCGGTGGTCCAGTGTTTGAGCGTTGGGCTCACGATCCGGAGGTCCCGGGTTCGAATCCCGGTGGGAACATATCACAAAAATCTCTTTTTGATCCCTAGTTTGGTTAGGACGTTACAGGTTGATCACCTGATTGTCCAAAAAGTAAGATGATCCATGCTTCGGAAGGCACGTTAAGCCGTTGGTCCCGGCTACATTAGCAGTTGTTAATAACCATCAATCCGCACTGAGCCCGCGTGATGGTTTAAGGCCCGATCTCCCTATCCATCCATAGGGAAGGCCCGTGCCCCTGCAGTGGGGACGTTAATGGGCTGATGATGATGAATACAGTCCACATCATCATATACATCAGCTACCATCGTAGCTCACAATTGTATTGTACGAGAAACGACTAATTTGAAAAAAAAAAAAATAACCGGTCAGGGTTCTTACTATTGAAGATAGATAGATCATTTATTTGCATGAACACAGTACAATGATCTTAATAGGTAATAATATAAAAGATATTTTTTTCTATAGTGTCCGGGGTGCGCTATTGGTGTTCATTTGTTTCAATGTTTTAAACATGTACAGTTCAATGCAATGGTCTCACAAAAGGCCCTGTCATCGACATGTTTGACATTAGAAATTCTATTAGACCGAAGGACCGCTTCGTTCGTTAATTCAGTTCTCGAAATAGAAAAGGTTTAGGGTACATCGTACGGAGACAGTTTGAGATGCGTTCTACGTAAAGAACGATCTACTAACTAACGATCTCTCCTATCGTACGGTCACTAATACGTATACATTTTGTACTAATATGTATACATTTTGATACCATGTCACATTAACTTTATTGACAAATTAAACCGCAAATCTCATTAAATGTCAAATATGATAATGCGACAGGGTTCTAAAGTGGGTACATGGTATTACTCATGACTGTACATAGACTGTTTGAGATGCGTTTATCGTAAAGAACGATCTACTTCTCTTCTGTAAGTTTCGAGGTCAATCTTCTTCTATCGTGTGGGTTGTGAGAGTTGTGAGACCAACCCCATCAACCCTGGTGTCAGGGTTATTATTGAGCCGCCATAGGCCCCTGACATGACTCATGTAACGATTACGTACTTACATCAGTAAGTAGTAACCGGGACCAACGGCTTAACGTGCCTTCCGAAGCACGGATCATCTTCCTTTCGGACAATCAGGTGATCAGTCTGTAATGTCCTAATCAAACTAGGGATCACAAAATGTTTTTTTTTTGTGATTTGTCCCCACCGGGAATCGAATCCGGGACCTCCGGATCGTGAGCACATTGCTCAACCACTGGACCACAGAGGCCGTCAAATAATTGCGATGCACCCACTAAACAAATACCGTCGCAAACACATTAGTGACGATGATTACGTGACGTGTAGTGACGAGTTTTGATTACCACGCGCTCAGCGGTGAAGGAAAACATCGTGACGAAACCTACGTACCCAAGAAATGCATTCCGGACGTATGTGACCTAACCTGTGTTGGGCTGGTTTTCCCTTCACGGGTTGGAAGGGCGGACAGGCAGTCGCTTCTGTTAAAAACCGGACCTGTCAAACCTGCAGGTTAGGTAAGTGGACACCGCTAAAAACGGGATATAACGATGATCGATGACGAGTATAATGTCACGAATGAAGGTGGAGGAGGAAAAGACGAATTACCCCGGGATTATCCCAACTCCTACGAGTCCCGGTAACGCCCACGCGCGTGACCTTTGAGGTCTTATTTGTCCGGGTTAAGAGTGCGTAGCCCGGGAATCTGACACGCGCGTCCTCCCAGGGCCTTACCCTCTCGGAGGTCGAAGCTCTGAGGGTAACCTCCCGCGCGTGCCAACGGAGTACGCGATTCTATCAATATCATTATGTACTATTCACAAGATTACATTATAATAAAAAGACGCAATATAAAGAGATTTGTATAAGTTTTTTTTTTTAATATTGTGAACTTTACCACCGTTTTTTCTGTAAATAAATGATTGATTGATTGAAAGATAATAAGAAAATACACAAATAAGAAAGATAAATATGGTTTCTTATTGCTCGACGATATGGCTTACCACAGATGATACAACACAGTTGAAGCTCGGGTGAAGAGTGGGTACTCATCTTCTTTACGTGTGAGTTGTGAGGTGGAATACCAACTTCATCAACTCTGGTTTCAGGGTTAATATTGAGCCGCCAAAGGCCCTTGAGATACTCAAACGACTATGTACTTACATCAGTAAGTATTTACCGGGACCAACGGCTTAACGAGCCTTTAGAAGCACGGATCATCTTACTTTTGGACAATCAGGTGATCAGCCTGTAAAGTCTTAAACAAACTAGGGATCACGAATTGATTTTTGTGATATGTCCCCACCGGGTTTCGCACCTGGGACCTCCAGATCGCGAGCACTCAACCACTGGACCACGGAAGCCGTTGTTTATCCTTAAAACCTCTGTATATAGGTCATCGACTTTAATCAAAGGCTGTATGTCCCTGGTCGTGAACCCTAAGGTCTGTAACCTATTGCGTAAAATCCGCAGCCTTCGCAGTTAAGGGTATCGCTCTTTGAAGATATATTTTGGTTAAGAAATATTACTTGAAGTAATTTGGGTAGCGGGCCCTTTGAGAGGTCTGTTTCATTTTAGATGGAATTGAGGTTGGCGTGTTGCGGAAAAGTATCTTCCGCTTGGAAAAAGACAAGGGGCTTAAACTACCCACCCTATCCTGTTCGGAGAACGCATGATTTGCATCGTAGCGTCACGGGTTTGAATCTCGGTTCGGGCTCTAAATTGCTAAACTCGACTTCGTCAGTTTGAAGTCATGTTTGGATCATAAAATAATAGGTTAGTTTCCAACTAGTCGAGCGAGTTACTTTTTACTAAACGTCAAAACACGAAATGACAATGGAATTTGTATGTAAAAGCACACTCTGACGTCATACAAAACGTGATAAAATGTCGGACTTATTACGTTTTTCGTGTAAATAGAAAAAGAACATGTTTTTCGTTAGTTTTAGATCCGTCTTTATTTAGTAATCAAAATTTCATAATTTATCTTGAATCTAGTACAGTCATGAGCAATATCATGTACCCACTTTAGAACCCTGTCGCACTATCATATTTGACATTTAATAAGACTTACGGTTTAATTTGTCAAAAAAGATAATGTGACATGGTTTCAAAGTGTATAAATATAAGTACTCATGACCGTACACGACCCAATTGATATCACGTAGTTTTCAAATCGCTCGGTTAATGGCAATAGGCTTGCCTATTACATGGGACTTAAGCAGCTGGCGAGAATTGGTGAATCTATATACCTCTGCCTACCCCATCGGGGATACAGGCGTGATGCTATGGGGTGGCTTATTATAATGTAGTTTAGTTTGTTAGTGTAAGGTCCCTAATTATAATGTTGTAACGGTTTAGTATCTTCTTCTATCGTGTGGATTGTGAGGTGGATTACCAACCCCATCAACACTCGTGTCAGGGTTACTATTGAGCCGCCAAAGGCCCCTGACATGGCTCATGTAACGACTACTAACTTACACCAGTAAGTAGTAACCGGGACCAACGGCTTAACGTGCCTTCCGAAGCGCGGATCATCTTACTTTCGGAGAATCTGGTGATCAGCCTGTAATGTCCTAACCAAACTAGGGACCACAAAGTATTTTTTTTGTGATATGTCCCCACCGGGAATCGAACCCGGGACCTCCGGATCGTGAGCCCAACGCTCGAACCACTGGACCACGGAGGCCGTTTAGTAAGGTTTAGTATGATCTAGTTCGAATCGGCGCGCGTGTATGAAACGATTGATGAATGTGGAGGAAGCAAGAGAAGTGTGTCAGGAATAGTCAGGATCGAAGCAAATGGAATACCATAGTCGCTGCTTACACCGGTGGGAAATAGGTGTGAGTTTATGTATGTATGAATGTAAAGTAACATTTACACTGGTTTTCACTGATTAATTACTTGATTATGTTTCGCTAATATCCCACAACCGCATAGCACTATTAACTTTTAAGCGCAAAAAGTGAAACTGTGTCCGCGAGCCAAACTCAATTAAAGTCATCGGTCGACCTTTAAATGATGAATGAACATCTGATGATATCTTCGAACTCTCCCAAATCAAGTACCATGTAATGACGTCGTTCTACTCATTTATTTTGATAATTACTTTTGTATGAATACTAGCTACCAGTCTCGGCTTCGCGCAGTGTAGTATATTACGTGAGTATAAAGTTAATATATTTAAAAATAAAATATTTTCCATACAAACTTACACCTCTTATAATCAAATATTTTGTCCGGCCAAGTAGTTAATAAAAGCGGCAAATCTACAATGTCACGTCAAAAAAAAATCAAATACGTTTTAATTTCTTTAAATAATGAGTATTTTTACAATTGGTTCGTCCATTATAGGCGGCGATACGGCTCACCGCCTATCACGTTAGTCTTTAGTTCATCTTGCGATGGATGTACACGTACTACCCCATTTGGGATATATAGTCGTAAGCTTATTATTTTCTAGTTTGGAAACCCGACATCTTCGTACAACGTACTTCGATTCATTTTTCACATTTGTTTTACAATTTAGGCACTATGATGAAAAACGTGTGCTTATCAAGTAGTTTATTATAGAAAATTCTAGAAGTTTCTAGACTTACCGAGTATGAGGTGTAGTTTGGCATCAGTCTGAAACGCGTAGTGGAGTGTGACTAGGAAGGGGCACGCTCTAACCGCTTCCAGGACCTGTCGAAACGTCATAGATTCAGATTGCGTTGACCGGCAAAAGCGTGGTTAAATTACATAACACACATAAACAATACAATACAATACAAATACACTTTATTGCACCAAAAAAAAAAAAAAAGAAATAATTACAAAAAATCTCTTAACTAAGTACAAACAACACCAACAAACAACAACAACAACACACCAACAACAACAACAACACAACAACAACAACAACACAACAATCAAACAACCCAACAACAACTTAACAATCCTATATACGTCCCACTGCTGGGCACAGGCCTCCCCTCAATCAACCGGAGGGGGTAAGGAGCATACCACCTCCACCACAAGGAGCTCCACCACGCTGCTCTACTGCGGGTTGGTGGCTCTTAAATTAGTGATGATTATTTTAAACATAACGTGGTATTATAAGACAATACAATACAAGGACTAATGACTTCTAAAAATGCCTATTTCTAGAAATTACCACTTCTTAAAACGACTATTTCTCATAAAATAAAAACTATGTTACCTGTCTCTCGGTCCGCGTGTGTTCAGCAGTCTTCAGTTTCTGGACTATGGAGGCCTTCTTCAGTACTTTCATTGCATACAACTTGCCCTCGTCGACTCCACATCTTTTCCTAACTAAAAACACCTTGCCGTATGCTGTAACAAACAGAAATAAGGTTTACATTTGTGTACCTATAGGTTATTGAAACATTATATCAAGCTTCAGAGAGACTACGGTCGTCAAGCTTACGGTCACGAGTACTAATATGTATACACTTTGAAACCATGTCTTATTAACTTTTTTGACAAATTAAACTGTAAGTCTTACTGATTGTCAAATATGTTAGTGCGACAGGGTTCTAAAGTGAAAAAAAGACTGTACAATAAAACCATTTCGGATGGACAACACGATTCCGAGTATCTTGCATTCAACTCTCTCCTTGTAACTTCACCGCTCTACTTTTCGGCCAGGCCTTCGATGAAGCACGGGTACATGCATCGGGGGTACTACCACGTAGACGCCTCATTTTTGATTCGCATATAATTCATTCTGACTTTGTCACGTTAGTCTAACAGAAAGCTCGATGAGGTGTGGATTTAGCTGTCTTACGATGGACCTCTGACTATCCCATTGGGTTACAGTCGTGAGTTTATGTTATGTTAATTCGTTGTGTATACTAGCTGCCTGATTGGCTCATAAATACGTCGGAAGATCATGATAGTCGTAGCGATTGGTCGAAGATATTTATTTTTTATTTTATTTATTTATTAATTATTATTTCTATTAATTATAACTATAAGTTACCATACAGGCACATGCCCAAGGCGGTAACTTAGACAAATATAAATGGCTGAAAACCTGCGCTGGATCGTGCCATAGCAAGGTTCCATCACAGCACAAACTGAGCTATTTCCTTTTGCCCGTATTCATAATATACCTAGTTCTTAAAGAAAAATGAAAACTGTTATTGGCAATAATTTTGTTTTTATTCATATTTTTTTCTGTCATGGGAACAGCCTCTGAAGGCTACAAAAGATCGCGAGGAGTCTGTTATTAGAATGTAAAATATAAATAGATATATAGAAATCTGTTATTCGAGCCTTACATCCCAACAGGGGATAAAAGGATCAATAGAAGAGAAGAAGATATTTTTTGCTGTCGTCGGGGCGGCATCTCATATCTGACAAATAAGTCAAATGTGTTGACAGATCCCGCTGGTCTGTCATTAGGAGTCTAGGTGTTGTATCGTCGATGCGTACATCACATTGTTCATTGTTTGAATGGGAATGTAAAAAATGTATAGGTGCGTAAACGCAAGCTGCGAAGCTTCCGTTGTATGGCAGGTAAGATACTCGATACTAAATGGTTGAAAATTTTATGGTATGATGTAAAATAGATTTATAGAAAGTTGTTTAGCAGAGGTCGTTACGCTTTGTCTTAAATATTGGGTTAGTATAGACAGATCTTTGTTTATGAGATTATGAGACAAAAGTGGTAAGGTCATTGGTGTGTAGGTACAATATTATTATGTTACTATGGTAAAGCGGTAACAAATGTCAAATCAAAATAGTGCAAACATTTTGCAAGAAAGAATAATTAATTTAAGTAAAAATAAAATACTTCCGTGAAGTCCGTGATGGCCCTGTCCGAGGAATGCCTGACTTACATAGTATTATCACGGGTTCGAATCCCGGCTCGGGGTTTAAACCACTAAATTCGAGTTTATGAGTTTGAATTTATTTTGGACGGCAATAGACTCGGCCCCTGTTACGTAGGACTTAATCGTAGCCGGCGAGGAGTGTCTGTAGGTACTATACACCTCTATTCGTACCTACTCCTTCGGGGCTACAGGCGTGTTGCTATGTTATGTTATAAAATACTTCAATGCACACAAACAAGAAGCATTTTAGAGATACAAAATAAATATTACAGCTCAATCATCATCATCATCATTGGCCTTATACGTCTGTTTCAGACGATAAGATTAACAGCTCAATATATATACTCAATATTGTATTATATTCAACACATTATTATATTATATTCCGACAGCGTCCATCACAAGATGACACAATTTTGAAGACGATCGAGATTCCACGAGCGTGGTCGAGATATTTCTGGCCCGGCTGACCCTTGAAGGCCGTTGTTACAAAGAGACAACTCGTGTATTAAATTGGGCGAAATGACACACAAACATTTCTTGTTTTTCATATTGTGCGGCGGTGGCGGTATCTGTTTATGTGTTGTTGCGCAAATAAACATTAATACATACATAAACTCACGCATACTTACAATTGTATATACTACCACACAACTTTTACTGTTTACTGAATATTAATTTAGTAGTATAAAGCGAAGATTGGTGGTAGGGCTGGCAGAGGAAGACCTTAAAGGACGTACATTGACCAAATTGGAATGCCCTTAGAAAAGGGTTCGTGTATGAAAAGATTGAAATTGTGGAGGAAGCAAGAGAAGTGTGTCAGGACCAGTACCTCGGTGGGGAATAGGCGTGAGTTTATTATATAAAGATTTTTCAGTAGATAGCCCACAACAACTCTCCATCATGTTGGAAAGGACAGGATCCCTTTGTCGTATTTTACGATATTCCCGGGAAATAATATGGGGGGGGGGGGGGTATGTTTTTTATGCAATAAATACATTTGAATTTGAAGATAAGCAGCTGAACTTATATACATACGTACGTGGCTATATTCATATAATTTGCATAACAACATTTACAGAGTTCAAATATAACGCGTTGAGCGCTTTCGACGAATTAATTTACTTTATTTCTCATCCGGTACAAACACAGTAATTTTCGGCAAAATTTTGTTGGCTTTAATTAAAATGTTTTATTTGAGAAAAACATCTTTGTAACTAGTTAAATGAGTTTCTTTACATTAAAGGAATGTTTATTCGTTATTATTGGCAAGTGTTTATAGTATATATACATTTGTAAAATAGTATTCTTTAGTGGAATTCCGTTTATTTATTTTATACTACAATAATTTGTAAGTTAGTTATTTGGTTACATACGGATTCAAGAAGTATTAGTGAAATAGAAATACTCCACACACTAACTCACTACTACTCACTTATATTTCTATTTCTAGTGAAAACTAATAATAATATTAACAACAAGTATATTTCTTTTTTTATTTTGTCACCACTTACAATCGTCCCGAGGACCATAAGCAGGTCTGTTCCTTCATTTCATCAGTCGGGTAAGGAGTATATGGATTCATCACTCTTATCACTCCTTACTAGAAGCCAATCCTCTGTCGCACAATTGCACGATCTGGAATCCTACTCTGTTCCGATATATCTGTCTACCCCACCTGTCTACACCCCGGAGACTGCATATAAAAATCGAATTCTTACTGTCTCGCTTCCTCCTTAGCGATTTAAGGCCATTCAAGACTAAAGTAAGACCCAGAGGGGGTGAGGTCGGCGCCCGATACGAATTGGTGCGGGGCGCAGAGTTCTAAAACATAACATAAGCTCACGGCTATATCCCAATTGTAAAGCTGCAGTGGCAGTGGGCAGGACACATAGCGAGGAGAACCGATGGCCGATGGGGCGGAAAGGTTCTAGAACGGCGACCACGTGTCGGACGACGCTCAGTGGGTAGGCCCGCTACAAGGTGGACCGACAATCTGGTGAAGGTCGCGGGAAGCCGCTGGATGCGGGCAGCGCAGGATTGATCGTCGTGGAGAACCTTGGGGGAGGCCTATGCCCAGCAGTGGGTGTCGTACGGCTGATGATATCCCAATTGGAGTAATCAGAGAGAACTATGTACCCACACCTCTCTGTTAGACCACCGCGATAGTAGGTCTATACGTAATAGTTTATTTTATCTATGCCAATGGGATATAACCCACACGATAAGATGACACCTGATGAGTGAATCAGGTAAGCACCGGATATATCCAGTTACAACCTGAACTTGTGGCTACCAGCCGTTTCCTAAGCCCCGTCTCACAATCAGAGTAAGCTAAATTGTGCGTTAAATGAGCAGAGATAGAAATCATATTGCAATTAAGCGATCACTGCAACTTGTCTTTATGAATTAATTGGTTTAACGATGTAAGAGGGAATTATATTTATTAAGCTGATGTGTTTATAATGAAATATCTTTTTAATGTATGTTTAAGTGCCCTGTTGTTACAATTTTATAATTATAGCATACATATTATGTATGTCGAGTTTTATAAACTAAGTCGACATGTGAAATAATATTTACCTTACGCATGTCAGGTAGAGGTTCCAAGGGTTGAAAATAAAACGTAAGAAATCGCATCACTAAGGTAGGTGTCCCAAACATGTTACCCCAACAAAAACATAGATAGTGGTTCTGCCTACCCCTAAAGGGACTAAGGGTGTGAGTCTGTCTATAAGTAATAAATGAAGAGCAATAACGAAGCAGGATGAAAGATCAGTTGAATATGGACGTGGTTATTGATTTTCTGCGCCAAGGCCGAATGGTTATTCCTTTAACGTAAATTATTAATTCAGACTGATTGACTTCGTAAATGGTAAATAACTTTTCTTTCTCTCTTCCTGACTTTCTAATTTCTTTTCTTTCTAACTTGATGGACCATAATATCTATGGGCGATGGGCTGACCACTTCTCACAATACATTCATATCCAGATTAGGTTCAGATTGGTATCAAGAGTTAATACGATCTACTCTGAACCGACGTGCGTGTATGAAGCCATTGATGAATGTGGAGGAAGCAAGAGAAGTGTGTCAGGATTGAAGCAAATGGTATTCTGTAGTCTCTGCTTACCCCGGTGGGAAATAGGCGTGAGTTTATGTATGTGTATGTATGTAGTATCAACGTGGCTGCAAGTTGTATTCTAACCCTATTAGGGTATTAGGGATTATGGGAGTGAATTTATGTATATAAGTATGCATTTCACTTTGGGTACAGTCATGAGCAATATAATGCACCTACTTTAGGACTCTGTCGCACTAACATATTTGACATTTAGTGAGACTTATAGTTCAATTTGTCAAAAAAGTTAATGTGACATGGTACCAAAGTGTATACGTGTACGTGTGAGCGAGATACAACGGCTTACGGCCATTTAAGACTAAAGTAAGACCCAGAAGGGGTGAGGTATCGGCGCCCGATACGTAACGGTGCGGGCGGGGAGTTGTCGTTCTATACGTAGTATTATTCTTTATTGTAATCTGCCAGACCTGTCAAATCTTCAGGTTAGGTAAGCGGACCCTGTGAAAAACGGGATGCTAGGGAGATGATGATTCTATGCTGTCGGTCCTGGTTAAGTCTGTGATAGTCTGAGATCTTCACGTGTGACTCCAGGAAAGATTAGCCACTATTATCTCACAACGTATTTCCAACAGAACACTTGAGGTGTGGGGACTTAATTACTTAGTACCGTTTACCCCAATTGGGATGTAGTCGTGAGCTAATGTTACGTAATTTCCAATATGTCTTCCAGATAGGCCAAAATTATAAATTGAAACTCGATAAAATACATTTCTGTTTCACTGACATTTAATTAAGAGTCAACCTAGTTAAACTACAATTAATGGCTGTAATTACTACTTCTCTTTGGACCACAGATCATAGAAACAAGGGAGATATGCAGCACTAAATTACACGAGTGCGCATGTCGCCTGTTAACTCACGTCGGCGTGTGAAGCGGCCGCACCAAGACATTTCTGGTAACACCGCTACATTGATTTACCCGCAGTTCATGTAGTAACACAAGCGCTAGTTGTGGTTGCTTGATACTAAAGAAGCAATGAATGACATGGAAAGTTTTACAATACGATCGTTGACTCATATAATATTTCATCAGCTATGCTCCCGCGGCATCTCTATGATAAGAACTCTGTGCTTCGAACGAAATCGACTCTTGCAAATCAATACCTTTATGGCAGTTGTACATTTTCGAGCGAGTGCTCTCGTCAAGTCTCACCGAGACCTCCTGCCTGATAGGCCTGTTTGCGATTTTGGCGAGAGCTGCCATTCACACTCTCGCGCTCACGATTATTTCGGGTGCCATTTTCTGGAGATTTCGGGTGCGCCGACCGATCTAGGTCGTATCTGCATTCGGTTCAATGCTTCAGTGTTTTTCTCCGAATCAATGCTCCCCGTATCGAAATCTGGTACCATGTTTATGCGTTTCAGGTACTTGATTCTTCAAAAACATAATGTAGACAGTTTTCACTAACACAGTTGGATCGAACATTATAGGCGGCGATACTGCTGACCACCTATCACGTTGGTCTAATAGAAAGCTCGGTGACGCGTGGGTATTTAGTGTGTACCTCTGACTACCCCAATTGGGATACAGTCGTGAGCTTATGTTATGTGGTTATAGAAACAATGGGGGATTGTCAGTAGATACTAATGTTATAATACCGCATAAAACTGCAAAGTACTGAGATTGCACGTGTAAAGCATTACATAAGGCGCAGTAATAGTCGACTACTTCTAAGTTGGTTAACTGGCCAATTTTGGATGGTAATGTTTGATTATGAAAGAAAAGTGATTCATAGACCGCCTACTCCGGCCGCGTTTCTTTTAAAAAGTACGAGGGAAAATACCTACGTAGATTAAAACACATTTGAAAATATCAACTCAACACTAATATTCTAAATGTGAAAGGAACTCTTGTACTTCTGTTATCTTTTCACGCATAAACTGCAGAATGGAGACTGTCTGAACATTGGATAGCTTTTATCCCGGACTTCACCCTTAAGGGGATAAAAAGGAGATGGAAAAAAGTCGCAGGCGGAAAAGTAACTACCAATATAATTTGCACAATATTAGGTAGGTCATAGCGACAACGACGAAAGTGTATTAAATTATTATCTACTGCGAGAGAAAATCGTTAAATAAATTAAAAGATTTTCTAAATTATGAAGTTTCAACAGCGACTATTATTCACTGACTAGTCGGCTTTCCTGACTAGTCGGCTTTCCCGACTAGTCGCTTCATCTCTAATATTTAACCTGATACGTATGTGGTTCAATAATATCTTCTTCTATTGTGTGGTTTGTGAGATCGATTACCAACTTCATAAATGAATTTGTTTTAGAATTCATGTTTGGATCATAAATGATTATCACGTGTTCAGCTGCGAAGGAAAACATCGTGAGGAAACCCACATTCCCGAGAAATGCATTTTCGGAGGTATGTGACCTGACCTGTATTGGGCTGGTTTTCCTTTCGCGGGTTGGAAGATCAGACAGGCAGTCGCTTCTGTAAAAAACCGGACCTGTCAAATCTTCAGGTTAGGTAAGCGGACCTTGTAAAAAACGGGATAATGGTGGGGGGGATGATGACTTGTAAAGGTACAATGAACCTAGTCAGCTCTGTGTGACCTGAGTACGCCAGTCTATGTCCTCTCTAGGACGGTCATTGACCTTCGGAAATGTTCGGCAAAGATCGTATTGTGTCGGCTTTTTATTTTTAGATAAATAATTAAACATCACCTTGGAAAACAAAGAGTTTGAAGTATTACAAAGATGTTACAAAATGAGGCGTATTTCTTTTCGGAAACGTTGCCAAAGTGATTTTGTTTTAAAGAACGGGGGGTTAAAATGGCCACATCGAAGCAATTCATCTAAGAAAGCAATATTGCAATTTGACATTTGCGCATATAAAAGTAAGTGCGCAATGCAAACAAATGTCAAATAGCAATATTGCTAGCCTGTTACACTCGTCGACTTTCCAGGCTACGTTCACCAAAAACAACATAGATGGCGTACAGCTTCTAATTTCTTCTGCCAACCCCCTTAATTGTCATGGTATTTTGTGATATTACCGTTCATCGCTTTACCTGACTTTTTAAAATAGCAATATTTTTATTCTTTATTAGAAAAACAACTTACTCAATATAGCTGCTGTTCCGAATGTTCTGCATAAAAGCAATTCAGTCTTGCTTAAAATGTTCTACCTACCTCTAAAGGCTCGAAGCGTGAAGATAGAACATATTTATTGTTTATTTATTTCAAGCCACGTGTAATGATTTCACAGAAGTCGACTAATGGTAGTATAATTTGGCATGATAAGCAAATTGAAGGCACATAATTGAAGCCAAATTAACACTTTTGTGAAGTTAGACACCCCCTATTCAGGTTTCTAGGTCCATTTACTGTAAGCATAAGCGTACATCGAGATACCATTTTATCAACACCTTTTCGGCTCGAGTTCACAAAAACATAGTCTTAAATGTATTTTTTTTGTTTCATACATACATAAACAGCCTATAATACGTCCCACTTCTGGGCACAGGCCTCCTCTCAATCAACCGGAGGGGGTATGGAGCATACTCCTCCACGCTGCTCCAATGCGGGTTGGTGGAAGTGTTTATTTATTTATTTTATTTATTTAGATAGGTATACCAACAGTACACATATTATAAAGTTATAGAATGCAAGTCTTAAATAAGTTTTTGTATATGAGCTCCAATTACAGGTACTTACACACAGCATTCATAATTACAACAACAAAACGTATATATCTAGGTGTGTGTTTTTACGGCCAATACCCGGGACGGCTTAACGTACCCTCCGAGCACGGAATCATCTTACTTTTTCGGACAATCAGGTGATTCAAGCCTGAAAAGTCCTTACCAAACAAAGGACAGTCTCACAAAGTGATTTCGACAATGTCCCCATCGGGAATCGAACCCGGACCTCCAGATCGTGAGCTTAACGCTTTAACCACTAGACCACGGATGCTGTCATTTTTTTTGTTTCAAATAGCACTAATTAAACGTACCTATTTCCAGAAATTGCTGGTACTCGAAAATGCATAATCGCTTCTGTAAAAAGCCGGACCTGTCAATTCTTCAGGTTATGTGCTTACCTATCCTGAAGATTTGACAGGTCCGGTCCGCTTGGACCCTGTGAGAAATCGGGATAATGCTAGGGGGATGAGTGCTATTTGAAATAATAATTTACGTATCAGACTGTGTCTGTTCACATACTCGAGTCGAAAAGGTGTTGATAAAATGCTAATCTGCAATTTGTGGGTTCGTTGCCCTGAGCTAAATAAAACAATGCGAGTAATTTGCGACAGGTAGACATGATGCGATCGGATTACATAATATGCGAATAATATATTTGTTTGCATAATAAATTAAAATGCAGAAAAAAAAACGAAACCTGGGAGCTAGATGTCTTTGGACAAGCATAAGTATGTGCAATAAAAATCTTTATCTTTAAATATTTTCATCTTCTTCTATCGTGTGGATTGTGAGGTGAATTACCAACCTCATCAACCCTGGCGTCAGGGTTATTATTGAGCCACCAAAGGCCCCTGACATGGCTCATGTAACGACTACTTACTTACATCAGTAAGTAGTAACCGGGACCAACGACTTGACAAAAAAAAAATATTAATATTTTCATTATATTGTAAAGACTATAATAATAATAAAATAGTTGGTAATGGTAAAATGTTTTAGTTTATTATTTAAGGCAATCATATACATTGCCTGCCACCAGGTCGCAGATAACCTATCTCTGTAAACCATTAGATAAAATTGCAGTGGCTACCCAACCTGTCGCCCAGGGAGTCATGACCCCCATGACTCCCCCCCTGGACGCCCATGCACTGGCGAGCATGCATCATGCATAAAGACTTTGATGAGAGTGGAAGAAGCGAAAGTGTGTCAGGATCCTAGTTGAAGTGGAATTCCATGGTCTCTGCCTACCCTAACGGGAAATAGGCGTGATGTTTATGTATGTATGTATTTACAAAACTAAAAGCCCAATCCCGCCTGGCGGCTAAATAATAAAACAACACTGACGCACTTATTGAAGAACATAAATAATACAGTCTGATTAAGAATACGTACTAAACAAAAATAGTACAGTCTGTAACATTAGTCCGTCCTTTCACCCCAATAAGTGGGTAAATGTTCTTCGTCGACCTCGTGGTGAGGGCACAGCCCTAGTCGTCTGAACTTGAGGGTCGCAGGGACAGAATATGACCTTGACCTCGAGACTGTCTGTTAGGCCTAGGTTGAAATGAGCTAAAAATTCGTCGCTAATGTCACCGTAATGTTAACGTATCTGAATTTTTAGGCGAATCTGATTTGTATCTTCTACATAGTATAAAACAAAGTCACTTTTTCTGTCCCTATATCCCTATGTACGCTTAAATCTTTAAAACTACGCAACGGGTTTTGATGCGGTTTTTTTTTAATAGATAGAGTGATTCAAGAGGAATGTTTATATGTATAATAACATCCATTAAATAGTGGAGAAATACTGTTATTTTTGAGGTTTTTAATGTGATGTCGTAAATAGTTTTTGCCTCAGTATTGCACCCGAGCGAAACCGGGGCGGGTCGCTAGTTGTCAATAAGACACAAATTATTTTAGCAAAATATATCCTATCCTTTCCAGCCGTATTCGGCCATGGCGACGAGTCTCCAATCTAGGAACGCCTAAGATGCGCAAAATACGAAAAAGAAAAACATTGCAAAATAAATATTTATAAAATATTTCAGCAAAATATTGCAGATACGTCAGTTAGCGAAATCAGCCACGATATAACGCCGTCTTATTAAGTCGTAAAACCGAATCATCAGCACTAATTTAAGAGCCACGCTCTTGTCGGTATAGCAAAAAGGTGGTTACGTGGTTTTGACTGTAAGAAGACGATAATATAACATAATTATAGCACATTGTTAGTTTAGCTAACGTTGAAATGACATGACGACGTGTAATAAATAAGCCCAAATCTCATAGAGCATATTTTATTTTATTTATTTATTATTATTAAGCCTTAAGTAACACTGGTATAAATGCAATGTCCTGCAAAACTTCATAAGCAATTTGACTGCAGGATCAGAGTCTCACTAAGACATGGTGAAATTACAAAAATTAAGAAATAGGTACCTTCTAAATTAAATCTAATAAATATTTTTTTAACTTATTTTTAAACATTTCTGGCTCATGTTTAATGTTCTCAGGCAAACTGTTGATGAGATAAGGTATGCGCTTACTTAGTGTTCTATGCCCATAACAATTGTACACTCTCCTATATATATCCAAGAATAGTTATATTACAGAATAGTTCGATAATTTTGGTAAGGCTATTCTTGGCTAAAGGCCTCGTATCCAGATCATAAACACTTAATTTAAATAGAACGCATTTTTATATGTGCATTTTTTTAGCCCGCCTGATCCCATCACTATTCTTAGCCAGCAGTGCATACAGGTATTAAGCGCCTGGTTACGCTCGACCTCTTTCTATAAATAGAGTTTGCAATTGAGTGATCTTTGGTCCGGCTTTATGCGAAATATATGCGCTTCCTTCTTTATAGAGTGTATGTATTTCCTGACACATATTGATTATCAATGCAATGGATGAACTTCTGACTACCCCAAAATCCCCTTATCGTCGTCCCGTTTCTCACAGAGTCCGCTTACCTAACCTAAACCTTTGACAGGTCCGGTTTTTACAGAAGCGAGTGCCTGTCTGATGTTCCAACTCAAATACTTTAAAAAGACATACACAAAAACACAGTCATAGAAAAAACGATTGAACATACAATGAGGAAAAAATTAATAAAAATAATACAGATTTAAACCATATATTTTTTTAAAAAAACCTAGTGAAAATGTTCACCACAATAAATTATTATAACGTATATGTGGGAATTAAAGGTTATTAAGAACGTGATATGTATGGGGTGAAGTTTATGAACGTGTCCTGAGGGGGTGTGAGAGAGAGAAAGGGGAAGGAAGATGGCGGCGCTTAGAGAAAAGAAGCGAGTGTTCTGGATTATAATTTTTTAAGAAGAAAAACAAAATATAAGGACCCGTTAAACAAACAAGTAATTATTTTTTTAATTTTTACTCCACCACCCTACGTATATATATAATAAACTCTATTTTCAGTCTACAAGTTCGAACCTATTCAATGCGCCCGGAGTCCACATTATGTGAGGTAAATGGCCCTAAAGTTGAACATCTGCCCCCGGCAAAAAACACGCCACCTGGCATGAGTTGGTATGTGGCGAGCACTGGTAAGGTTACCTTACGGTGCACTGTTTCTATGCTACTGTGTTCGATACTTGGCGAGATTTTTGACAAGGACGAAATAAGGAAATTAAAAAAATATATATTGTCATATGAACATTGTATTTTACGAATTGTTTTACGGTAATGAACTTTTTTAGATTCTTATATATTTACGTCTAACGGTAATTACTACTTGGTCGGACAAATGGGGCTTTCCCTTACTGTGTTCAGAGTATTTATTTACAAATCGAGACTTGCTCGGTTGTCCTATTGACCTGTCGCACTAGCTGCCCCGGTAGGAAGTGCAGGCGTGACTTTGGGCATATACGCCATCATTAAATCATCCTGTAAAGGTAAAATGGCTTGCTTTCTATAATTTTAGTGGCACAAAATGTGTCAACTTATTAATAAGTAAGCCTAAGTTACCCAAATACATACCGTATTCATTTTTTATTCATTTATTCATATATGTCAAATAATTAATCAATGTCAACTTTAGACATATAGCACCTTGGAAGGGCACAACAACTTCGATAATTACAATAAAATATTGAGATAATTTTTTATACATGTAATATAAAGTTAGAAATAAAATATCATATATTTTACTCGATTTGTCAAAAATCTGTCAAAAATTATTTAACCGAATAATAGCATTTATTATTTTGATTTATTTATTATTAACTAGTAATATTATTTTTTATGTATACTTAGGCTACGATATTTATTGTATGGGCTTTTGTAGCCTGAATAAAATTGATTTATTATTAATATTAGTATTAATTTATTAGTAACGTACATAAGTCTAACGAGTTACGAGACGTGATGTTTCTTTGGGTTCGAATGTATTGACTATTGACTCATTCCACGGTTAATATGTTGGTAAATAAAGCGACCATTCACGTATTAATTTTCATTCATTTATAAATAAACGTGTCAACATGACCAATAATTAAAATAGCAAAACGAAGGACAACAAACATAATATATAAATAGAATTCAAATGTATAATTTGTCGTTACATAATTATTAAAAAAAACAAGATCTTTTTTTTTTATATAAGTTACTACTGGTTGAACTGTACTCGTAGTATTTATTCCAACAAAAACAACTGTTACATGACGTAAGCGATAAATAATTAAAAAAAAACTACATAAATTTATATAAAAGCAAAAGTTCACGAAATCTCAGGTACGACAAGTGTTAGGAGTCTCAAGTTCTGCACGGAGGGGGGGGTTTCCTTTTAGGATGTAGGTCACTAAAATGGGATTTTGTTGGGGTGAAAAAGGGTGGCAAAGTTTGTATTAAACTTCTATAGTTTTAACAGTAGGGCTTAACGTGAACGAAATCACGGGTAACTACTAGTCCTACAATGAAAACACGTTGGCACATAGATTAATTAATAAGATAGAAATTATGTCCTGACACGTCATTGAAAATAAATATTATTGTCAGCTAAAGAGAATAAAAAATTGCTAACGGATTTATATTTCTAGACAGCAGTCAAACACTACTAACACAGTTGGCTCAACCATTATAGACGGCGATAAGGGCTCACCACCTGTGACGTTGGTCTAACAAAAAGCTCCGTGAGGTGTGGGTACTTAGTTCATCTTACGATGGATGTGCCTCTGACTACTCCATTGGATATACACGTGAGCTTATGTTGTGCAGTCCAACATGACAAAAAAGACAAAAGGCATCGTATAGAGGTACTATCAAGTTTTGCAGGCAGCATTAAACCAACAGGACGCTACACCACATCCTAGTACATCAAACCTATATTACAGAGATAGAGTTACATAGAGCGAGCAAGCGCAGTCCCCGTTACATGCTGCCCGCATATCGCTCACGACGCGATAAACAATACAATACTCATTATGCACATAATAAACATAACAAAAAAGACAAAAGAATAGCGCTTTCTTCCAGAAGTTAAAAACATTGCACCAACTTTATTGGCTACGTTGTAAGTAAAACAATTATAATGGTTCAATTATCGCGTCGCGGGAGATATAGAGGGTGACATGCTACGGAGACAGGTGGCGACATTTTATGTTCGCGACACGCTATGAACGGATGTATGTGACCATTCGATTAGTTTCCATCGCATGTGATAGCGTAGGAAATTATTTCATAAGGTTTTTGGTTGATACTTTCAATTAAATATGCTAAACATGTATCCGAACACTCTAATGTCATATGTATGTCAACACGCTACGAATTTCCGTTCTTTTAATGTAACGTTTTAAAAATACTGAAATATAAAATGTATTATTCTTTTTACAATAATTTATGTACTTTTTGATGATGTTTAACTTTAATATATTAGGACAATTTATTCCTTATTTTGTAATGTTGCCATTACTCTTGGAGCGATTCTGATTGGTCGACGTGTCGTTGACGTGATAGAATTTTGCTAGCAGTGTGGGGTAAAGGTTTTATAAGGCGTAGCATGGCGCCGATTACCTCAGTCTCAGTCTGGGAGTGATCAGTGCCGCAGCCAGATTACAGAAGATAAGTATTCTTTATATTGAATTGCTATAGCTTGCTGTACATAAATGTGTGTTTCGAGTTACTTATAATATATTTATATATATTTCATATATGCTTTGTAAAATGTAACTATGTGCTTTAAAAGATGTGTTGCTGTGGAGTTTCTTGCCGTTCTTCTACACAGCCATAACACCTTCCGAACTGGCGGTAGATTCGTAATAAAATAATGCTTAAATGATAATACAATATTTTTATTATTTTGTCAATGTATCTACGAATATGTTTAATATTCGTAAACATGAATTTATTCTACTTTCTATACCTAACACATGTTATTGAATTGGTTTATTAAACGGTGGTTCATACCTACAAATGAATTAGTTCTTTGATATATGAATACCCACAATTTTAGTAGTTCCTTAAATTGGA
This sequence comes from Pectinophora gossypiella, assembly GCF_024362695.1. Taxonomy (NCBI): domain Eukaryota; kingdom Metazoa; phylum Arthropoda; class Insecta; order Lepidoptera; family Gelechiidae; genus Pectinophora; species Pectinophora gossypiella. The sequence continues at coordinate 8,202,328 of NC_065428.1, read as the reverse complement.
AATCTATTTGGATACGAATATCTTTTATATGCTATTTAATATTATGTCCGTATACACAACAGGACCCTTCGTCTGATTCGATCGACAACCAGAGTTTCACTTTCGTAATATTTAGTACCTTCCGAGTAGTGTAAGAAAAATAATAGTACCTTTACAGTTAAACAAAAAACTTGAATTAATTTCCAGCAGGACCCTCCGTGGTTTGAAGGTCTTCGGACCATTGGTGTATATCCCTGTATAGCGGTGCATTAGTACCTTCAGATTATCTTCGTTTTCTTTTAAAACAAATATTAGTTTATAAGAAATAAATCTACAAAATTTTTATACTGCCAGCAGGACCCTTTTTTGTTTTGGTGCTTTCAGTCCAGACATTCATATTTCCTAGCAGCAGTATATTAGTACTTTTCAAAAAAATATCGCTTAATTAAAAAAAAAATGTATTAAAAAGTAATAAGACTGATTCTTTATCAGAGAAAATATTCTAACACTTTTATTTATGTGATGCAACCAATGATCTACTATGATCTTTATTAACCCACGCTGAACAACGTTTGATTGATAATTTCTATTGGTAATTGTAATTTTGATTGGTAATTGTAATTTTGATTGATAATTCCTAATGTAAATTTTTGTAAATATAATTTATTTTTTGTTATAATTTTCATTGTGTTTTCCTTTTTGACGATATCAAACTACGTACCTACCTAATATAACATGAAAACTGTTTTTTATTTCATTGGTTGCATCACATAAATAAAAGTGTTAGAATATTTTCTCTGATAAAGAATCAGTCTTATTACTTTTTAATACATTTTTTTTTAATTAAGCGATATTTTTTTGAAAAGTACTAATATACTGCTGCTAGGAAATATGAATGTCTGGACTGAAAGCACCAAAACAAAAAAGGGTCCTGCTGGCAGTATAAAAATTTTGTAGATTTATTTCTTATAAACTAATATTTGTTTTAAAAGAAAACGAAGATAATCTGAAGGTACTAATGCACCGCTATACAGGGATATACACCAATGGTCTGAAGACCTTCAAACCACGGAGGGTCCTGCTGGAAATTAATTCAAGTTTTTTGTTTAACTGTAAAGGTACTATTATTTTTCTTACACTACTCGGAAGGTACTAAATATTACGAAAGTGAAACTCTGGTTGTCGATCGAATCAGACGAAGGGTCCTGTTGTGTATACGGACATTTTAATATTTATTACATGGCTATGTCGTAATTACATGATTGGTAGTTGTTTGTAACTATTATATTACAACCATATTTATATTGAACTTACTTTTCTTCTCCTTCTTACATTATTTTCCAATGAGATTACAGGTAATCCATATATCTACCTTTAAATAAAGTTATTACGTATTGAAAGCTCGCTTTTCTTTGTAATCTTAATAACTCATTTATTTTTGAAATCTAACATCAGAAGTGGGATACGTTAAACAAATATTAATCCTCGCCCTATACCAATTTCAGGATGGATATGGAGATGCTTGAAGGACTGCTCAAGGCGATTCGAGATGCTGTGTCATCTAATAGTCGCCATGATGATGATGTCGCGTTGCCGCCCTTTGATCCAGCCACGAGCGACAGCGGCGCTGCAGCTTGGTGCAGCAACATCGAGACTCTATCGAAGGATCTCAACTGGAGCAGTGTCACCACAGTTGCTAAAGCCGGTAAGGCCCTAAAGGGCTCTGCTCTATTATGGTTTGAGACTTGGGAGCCTACGGATGGAAGAACCTGGAAACAATTCCGCACAGATATCTCTGATTTGTACCCCGAAAAAAAGAATCTCACTGATAAACTCAATAGGGCTGTACAGTTTACTTCGGATTCTGCAGATTCTTATTGCGAATACGCTAGGGAGAAACTTAGATTGCTTCGTAGTACAAAAATAGCTTTTACTGAATCACAACTTATCGAGTTAGTGTGTGGAGGTATTATTGACGTCAATGTAAGGATGGCTGCTTTCAATAACAGCGTTAAATCAACTGCTGAACTTATTGCGTTATTTACAAGTTACATTAAACCCAAAAAACGTCCCATTGACACGACCGGTGTTAAAGAGTCCATTACTGGAACTAGTCTAGCTAAACGTGCCAAAGTAGAATCGGGTCCCAGTGGAAAACTTTGCTTTCATTGTAACCAACCGGGCCACGTTAGGTTCCAGTGCCCCAACCTTAAAGGTAGCCATGGTCAAAATAATCTCAAAACAAGTGAAAAGCCTAGAAAATTTTGTACTTTTTGTAAAAAAAACGGTCACATAGAGTCCGACTGTTTCTACAAAACGAAAGCATCGGGTAACAACTCTGCAGTAGGTCAACCCCGTGTTAATTTTTTAGGCAATCTGAATTAAAATTGACTACTGTTTCTATCAACGATACAAGGATACAATCTCTTATTGATACTGGAGCTAGCTGTTGTCTTATCAGGGAATCTGTTGCGAAAAATATTAATTATCCGTTGATCCCGGAAACCTTGCGCTTGACGGGTATTGGTAATGGTAGTTTATATACCATTGCAAAAACTACTGTCCCGGTGAGATTTGATAATGTATGCTTGGAATTGATTTTGTATGTAGTCAACGACAGTGACCTACAATATGACGTTGTAATTGGCAGAAATGCCTTGCAAAATACGGATGTTGAAATAATTTTCGATTCGCTTGGTTGTAGACTGGTCCGAAAGTCAAAATCCGTACCCACAGTAAATTTAGTTACTACTACGAGGTTAATTGATTCCAAATTCGTAGAATTAAATTCAATTATAGAAAATTTAGACACTGAGTTACAAAATGGTATTAGGCAGATTTTTCAAAAATATCCCTCTGTTTTGGAGGACATTGGAACAGTTAAGACCGGTGAAATGAACTTGAGATTAAGGAAGGATGATATTGTTAACTATAGGCCATATCGTTTGGCCCCGATTGAGAGGGAGAAAGTAAATGAGATAGTCAAAGATTTACTTGCTAAAAACATTATTAGGGAGAGCGACTCACCTTTTGCCAGTCCTGTTCTTCTTGTAAAGAAGAGGGACGGGGGTGAAAGAATGTGTGTCGATTTTCGAGCACTAAACAGGATGATTGAGAAAGACAGGTACCCTCTTCCTCTTATCGAGGATCAGATCGATAAACTGGGCAAATCAAAATTTTTTATCTCAATAGATATGAACAACGGTTTTTACCAAATACCAGTTTCTTCAGAATCTAGAAAGTATACCGCATTTGTGACGCCGGACGGTCATTACGAGTTTCTTAAAATGCCGTTTGGTATTTGTAATGGTCCGTCTGTGTTTCAGCGAGCTATCTCCAAAGCCGTGAAGCACCTAAATTTTCTATTGGTCTATATCGATGATATACTTATTCCATTCTCGACTATAGAACAGGGGTTGAAATACTTGGAGGACACAATATGTGCACTTAGCTCTGCAGGATTTACGGTTAATGTCAAAAAGTGTAAATTTTTTGTCAATAGTATTGAATATTTGGGTAGGCACATATCGCAGGAAGGAATTAGGCCTAGCGAATCGAAGGTATCTGCTCTCATAAATTCTCCAATCCCTACCACCGTTAAACAAGTGCGTCAGTTTATGGGTCTTGCAAGTTATTTTCGTAAATTTATCCCCAATTTTTCGACTCGTACAGCTTGTATTACCAAGTTAACCAAAGACAATCAGAAATGGGAGTGGGGTCCCGAACAGGACGCGGCTAGAGACTATGTACTGGGACATCTGACATCAAAACCTTTATTGGCTGTTTTCAACCCGGAGCTACCGACTGAAGTGCACACTGATGCAAGTTCACTGGGATATGGTGCTATGTTGGTGCAACGGGTTGGTAATGAAAAAAGGGTTGTTGCCTATTATAGTCGTAGGACTACACCTGCTGAGTCCCGGTACTGCTCATATGACCTGGAAACGTTAGCAATTTATAATGCACTTAGACATTTCAGAGTTTATCTTTTGGGCATAAATTTTTTGATAGTTACTGATTGCAATTCAATTAAGTCCACAATGAAAAAAAGGGACCTCTCTCCTCGCGTTGCAAGGTGGTGGACGTACCTTCAGGACTTTAATTTTGAAATTGATTACAGAAAAGGAAAATTTATTAGTCATGTCGATTTTTTGAGCCGCAATCCCGTACGGAATCCTACCGAAAGTGACTTAAATTCACACCATAAACCCACTTTACCCCAAAGTTCGGACGATGTTCACAAACAGGGTCATACTTTAAAAAAACTCGAAATTAACCTAATTAATAACGATCGATCTTGGTTACAAATTGCCCAAACTAATGACCCGGAAACACAGGCTTTGATAGAGAAGGTAGAATCAGGTGAATTAGATCCAAACCAATATTTATTGCAAAATAATTTATTATGTTACAAAACTCAGCCAAATTTAGATCCCAAATTTTATGTTCCGCAAGGGTCGAGACTCGGGCTTTTACGTCTGTATCATGACGAGAATTGCCATACCGGTTTTGATAAAACTATTCATAAAATTCGCGAAAATTTTTGGTTTCCCCGCATGTCTGCGTTTGTTAGGAAATATCTATCGCACTGTCTAGTTTGTGTAACCCGAAAGTCTCATTCTGGTGCAAAACAGGGCTTGTTACATCCTATTGAAAAAACTGCCATTCCTTTCCACACAATCCACTTAGATTGTACAGGGCCATTTCCACGAACGAACGAAGGATACAGATATATTTTAATTATTATGGATGGCTTTACAAAATTTTGTCTATTAAAACCTTTAAAAACTCTGAGTACTGAGGAATTGATACCTTTGATTCGTGAAACTATAACCTTGTTTGGCACCCCATCTCTAGTAGTCACAGATAGAGGGACTAACTTTAGTTCCCATCAAATTCAAACTTTGTTCAGAAATTTGCAAATCGAACATCACCTAATCGCGACAGGGACGCCTCGAAGTAACGGTCAGGTAGAGCGTTATGTTTTAACAGTATGCGACATGTTAAATGCAGCCTGTAATGGTGAGTCAGACTGGCCAAACGGTTTATTTAAAGTCCAACAAACAATAAATACAACTGTTCAAAAATCGACAGGGTTCACTCCGCTTCGCTTATTAATCGGTGTTGATGCTAATATTCCGTGTGTTCAGGCTCGTTTAAGAGATATTGACGCAACTGCACAAAATGTTGATGTGTTATCTGAACGACAAGTAGCTCAGGAACGATTACTTAGGGTTGCAGAAAAATTTAAGGCTCGATTTGATCAATTTAGACGAAACAATCAAAACTTTGAAGTTGGCAATATAGTTTACTGTAATCAAGATCACAGGCGTAATGAAAAGTTAAGTGTGAAATTTAAGGGACCTTATGAAATCACAACAATACTTCCTAACGATCGGTTCTTACTTAGAGGAATAGGAAATTTGAGGAATTTGACTGTTGCCAAAGAAAAATTGAGATACTGGCCAGGCGAATGGATTGAAGAAAATGCTGTTGTTGAAAATGCCATTTTGAATCAGTCTGAATAATTTTTTTTTACGTTTAAATCAAGTTTTAAAAATTCTATTTGTTTTCATTATTATATACATATTTTTTACAATTTTTTCAAAAAATTAAATCAATCAAGAATAGAATTATTCAATCAAGTTTGAATAATTCTATTTGCTTTAATTATTATATATTTTTTTCAATTTTTTAATCAAGTTTGAATAATTCTATTTGTTTTCATTATTACATATTTTTACTATTTTTTAATCAAGTTTGAATAATTCTATTTGTTTTCATTATTACATATTTTTACAATATTTTTAATCAAGTTTGAATAATTCTATTCGTTTACATTATTATATATTTTTACTATTTTTTCATCATTGCTTTTACAACGCATTTGTAAAGGAAATGCTACTATGATTATCTTTCTTTACAATATTCTTGTGTGTTAGAATGCCACTATAGGTGTAGGATATGTGTTAGAATGACACCATAGGCGTAGGATAAGCGTTAGAATGACACTATAGGTGTAGGATATGTGTTAGAATGACACTATAGGTGTAGGATATGTGTTAGAATGACACTATAGGCGCAGAAAGTGTTAGAATGACACTATGCGTAGGAGAGGTGTTAGAATGACACTATAGGCGCAGAAAGTGTTAGAATGACACTATGCGTAGGAGAGGTGTTAGAATGACACTATAGGGGCGAGATACATGACCCATGACTTTTGACTGATTACAGTTGACTGATTATTTATGACAGATAATTTGTGGCAGATTACTATTAGAAGATTACTTTTACAGATTTTAGATATTATATTGGTCGGAAGTTACAATAAATATTTCAGTTTATTCCAGCAAGTTAAGAATGAGATTCATATTTTTTTTTAACTAGGAGTAGTTATTTTGGGCACCCTATTAATAAGTATATTTAATATTTAAATCCTATCCTATGTACTTCGGGACGAAGTACTTGTCAGTATGGCCGTGATAGCGTAGGAAATTATTTCATAAGGTTTTTGGTTGATACTTTCAATTAAATATGCTAAACATGTATCCGAACACTCTAATGTCATATGAATGTCAACACGCTACGAATTTCCGTTCTTTTAATGTAACGTTTTAAAAATACTGAAATATAAAATGTATTATTCTTTTTACAATAATTTATGTACTTTTTGATGATGTTTAACTTTAATATATTAGGACAATTTATTCCTTATTTTGTAATGTTGCCATTACTCTTGGAGCGATTCTGATTGGTCGACGTGTCGTTGACGTGATAGAATTTTGCTAGCAGTGTGGGGTAAAGGTTTTATAAGGCGTAGCATGGCGCCGATTACCTCAGTCTCAGTCTGGGAGTGATCAGTGCCGCAGCCAGATTACAGAAGATAAGTATTCTTTATATTGAATTGCTATAGCTTGCTGTACATAAATGTGTGTTTCGAGTTACTTATAATATATTTATATATATTTCATATATGCTTTGTAAAATGTAACTATGTGCTTTAAAAGATGTGTTGCTGTGGAGTTTCTTGCCGTTCTTCTACACAGCCATAACACCTTCCGAACTGGCGGTAGATTCGTAATAAAATAATGCTTAAATGATAATACAATATTTTTATTATTTTGTCAATGTATCTACGAATATGTTTAATATTCGTAAACATGAATTTATTCTACTTTCTATACCTAACACATGTTATTGAATTGGTTTATTAAACGGTGGTTCATACCTACAAATGAATTAGTTCTTTGATATATGAATACCCACAATTTTAGTAGTTCCTTAAATTGGAAATCTATTTGGATACGAATATCTTTTATATGCTATTTAATATTTATTACATGGCTATGTCGTAATTACATGATTGGTAGTTGTTTGTAACTATTATATTACAACCATATTTATATTGAACTTACTTTTCTTCTCCTTCTTACATTATTTTCCAATGAGATTACAGGTAATCCATATATCTACCTTTAAATAAAGTTATTACGTATTGAAAGCTCGCTTTTCTTTGTAATCTTAATAACTCATTTATTTTTGAAATCTAACACATGCAAATTCTTGCATATGCTGCTTTTACTTTTTTTTTATCTATTTATTGATAGACGGTCTATTCTGCGATAATATTTAGACTTGGAACAGCAACATTTTGTTGGATTATAATTTTAAGTCCAGCTTACGACATCGTATCAACAGTGGCTGCAAGTTGTCTTTGATTACTTGTGGCTCTGCCCACCCCATTAGGGATTACGGGCGTGAGTTTATGTATGTATGTATGTATGTATAATTTTAAGTATTGTTTCGCGAAACTGCTACTAAGAAACGACTTAAGTATGTTTATGAATGAAAGATTGCAAGTGACACGTCTGTAAATGTTGTGATGAGTAATGTAATATATAAAAAAGTAAAGAAAAATAAATGTCACTTACTTTTCACAATTTTTATTATCAGATGGTCAAGTCAAGAAACATTTTAAAATATATTATAAACAAATCTCATATTTTGTAAGCATGTATGCCTGACCTTCTTAACACAAGCAAAAACCGGTTTCCGAAACAGCAAATGTTTAAAAAGATTTACATATTTAAAATGTTATTTGGGACGATGCATATCCTGCATGTTTCTCATGATTATTTTAACAACTCACAATTCCTATTCAAATTCACAGATTATATTAACTTAAATCCTTTTCGTAGGAAACTGTGCGTCCATTTTGTGTTAAACGAAATTAACGGTATTTTTAAGTTACAAAAAAGGAATAATTTGGGACCAAGTATACAACCTTGTGGCAACTGTTCTAGATTTTTAAGGCAACTTGTCATATCAGTTATTGTTAATACAACTAAAAAAATATACAAAAAGCGAAGAATACTGAAAAAACAAGCCTGATTCCGTGGAAAAGTTCGTTGTACACCAACGATTAAAGTATACAAGGCTTTGTTTAAAACAAAATCAAAACTGCAAACGTTTACAAATCAAGCAAAGTATTATGACGATACGGAACATTCAATTTGCAACACACTATCATGTAGCTTCACAGTGATTATTGCATAGTGATATAGTACACTACGGTACAGAGCAGACAAAAAATAAACTTATTGAAAGCTCGTGGGGATCAGGCTTATCTGAGACATATGGGTGGGCTTGTGTCAACGACCTACGCCCCCTTTCTACTGGTAAAAAAATTGAACACTCGTGTCAGATGTCAAACTTGTGGTGGGTAATCCGGTACCTAGTCCTTGAAAGGGAGTAATATTTCTTTGGATATTACTCCCTTTCTTTCCAATTGGAGTTCATTTAAAATAAAATATGTCAATTAGCATATTCTGCAAAAATACTGTCTTGTTTCCTGTTAGCTTCGACAAATCACTATAACAACGAGGAAGACTAAATTAACGTTTGAACAAGAAAGTCTTAAATCGTGCAAACACTGCAATTAAATTGGCTAATTTCAAAAGAAAGTGTTGCCAAAACACAGATAGCGATCTAAATAAGCACCTTTTCACAGCATCTTAGGCTTAAAATCGTGAGTTGAAGCAGTGTGCTCATTAACAAAGCCACAGATGGAGTGATAAGGGTAATGAAAAAAGTGTAATGACTAGCGTTTGTCTACGAACAATGACGAATTCACAATGCTATCGTTCGTGTGCTATCCTACAACTAGCGATCGAGCGCCTTAAGAGGCTTCTAACAAATGGTCTGTTGGACGTCCGATCAATCATTAGCAGCTTAAAGGCAACATTGAGCAACTTGCCAAACACACTAAAGGAAACGTAGGCAGATATTGCGTTATAATATAATTTTGACACTGACACATACATAAATATATTTAGTATATTTGTATAAACTAACGCTGTTAATTTCTAAACAGATAGTAACAGCCACAAATCGAAATTACTGACATCTAAGAATATAAGAAGCGGGCTTAATGCTAAATACAAATTGCTTCTAGGTAACGTTAGTGTGAAAAACGTAAGATAATCCGGGATGACGCAATAGAATAATAATATTGAATAAGTAATATAACCCTTATTCCTAGAAGCAATACTATTAAGTGAATTCTGCGTCTTATTGATTTCAGAACGTAATCAACTCACTATTGATATTGATGTCTAGTTCAGTTTATTTGGTAATCAATCAATCTCAATAAGCGACTATCGAGAATTCATTTGATTGGTTAAATTCAAGTATTTTACTGATAGATTACGTCTAAATTACAGTTTTTAGTTGTAACAAAACTCAATTGAACTAGATTTAGAACAAAATAGGTAACTACCACCCATGCAGATAGTCTGGATACTTAATGCATTGAAAATTATAAGAACAAAATACAGACAGAAGAATCAATGATAACAATAAAATGAATTGACGAAATGGCTAAAGTTGATAATTAAATCTGGTTGGTAACAACAGATTTACAGTTGCAAATACCGTGAGCAGGACTGTTTTGCACTGGCAGGGTCGCCATGCACTGTGGGACGCCGGAGTTGTGGATAAATAAGAGACGTTTCACTTCTAAGATGGTCGTTTATTGTCTGACTGTTAATGTGGTATATAACATAGAGAGATATAGAGCTCTTGCATATAATATAGATAGGTACATACTCCAATTGAAAAGAAATAAATTATAGTTGACGTTATATCAGTAATCACACCAACTTGTATTTTATATAACTGTTTTATTAAAGTGTTACTGCTGAGACTTCATTTATCGTGTGGGTTGTGAAGTGAATTACCAACCTCACCAACCCTGTTGTCAGATGGTAACGATTACTCACTTATTGAAAACTTATCATGGTCTGAGGTATTTCATGATTTAGTTTAACTATAAATAGCCTTTTTTCTAACGTTAGACGAACCCTTGTTATAGATAGATTGGTATCGAGGTAAAATAATTCTTTACAATGCTAATAAAGAAGCTCCACCAACCCGCATAGGAGCAGCGTGGTGGAGTATGCTACATACCCCCTCCGGTTGATTGAGGGGAGGCCTGTGCCCAGCAGTGGGACGTATATAGGCTGTTTATGTTATGTAAAGAAGCTCATAATATTGCAGTATTAAACCATGTAGTTTTGAACGACAACTTTAACTGAATGACGAATTTCGTCGAAAAATAAAGATAACTGATGGGATTAATTATTTGACCGTTCCATTTCTCTGACACCTGACAACGGCTTTAGTCACAAACCTATATACAAATGTTTTTTTTTTGTAGGTTAACACGCGAGGCGTTGCCCTCGGTATACTTGTTATCATTAGGAATTTTAAGAAATATTTTGACAGTACAGTTAGTTGTGAAGTTGCAATAAACCAGACATTTATTAAGTGAGGCGTCCGGTTTGTTTGACGTTGGTTTAATTAATTCACGATATATTTTGTAATCGCGATCCGAGTCCGATATATTTTGCGCACGTAAAGCGAACATAATTATAACGGTAAAGCGGTTTCTTTTGGTACAGTTTTAAGCACTATATTCGTTTGCGATCGAAACAACAAAAAAACTTTCGTAATAGTATCTATTAGTCGCACATAGTTCATCATAAACAACACAAGTTTTAAAACACCGTGAAAATTGTCGTTTTGTGATCGCTGAGATATCGTCGGACACGCCTACAAAAAAAAGTCGTTAGATAGTGGAAAAAAAAAGTAAGTTAGATTTGAAGTACTAGGTGAGCATAAGGTCACTGGTAGTGGAAGGACGGGCGGGTAACGACCGGGCACCGCTACGCGCCAGTTTCGGGGGTCGACGACCCGCCGCGTCCTGGAGTTTGAAACTCCTACGTAGCTTTGCGGCCCTGGTACTTTTGTTGGCTCGTTCATTGTGTCGCTCGCAAAACGATTTGATTGGTTCGTACGAATTTGGAATCTTTATAGTTATAATAGAATGCTTGATTTGGTATTCGATGTCTGGCGGCGATTATTTGAATTGAAAATGTTTATTCACTGATTTGACTAATAAAGATATCATTGCGCCACATACCCCTACCTACATCAAAACTTCAAGAAGTACATACATACATAAACTCACGCCTATTTCCCACCGGGGTAAGCAGAGACTATAGAATCTCATTTGCTTCGATCCTGACACATTTCTCTTGCTTCCTCCACATTCATCAATTGCTTCATACACGCACGCCAAATCTTTTCTAAGGACATTTCCAATTTGGTCAATGTGAGTCCTTCTAGGTCTTCCTCTGCCAGCCCAACCTAACATTCTCTTCTCAATCAAAAAGTACACTTTGGAATATATAATCATGTAACTTAAGTGATAAGAAAATTATTGACAAATGTCATGGCTACATACTACAAACATTCAATGGACTATTGCGTAATTAACAAATAGAATATTGTATGAATCTGACGTAAATAAATCACAAAGTACGAATATATAATATGTAAACAAATAAAAAAACAAATAAAAATATGTAAATTAAAGACTGTATGTAGCAGGGATTCCTGCTTAGTCAAACAGCCCATGTGTATATATTGTCTATTACACTAACCTCGTAAATAAATCTGAGTAAACCTTAGGATCTTCGAAATTACTATAGACATAGTTATTTCTACAACAAACCTTATCTTTACGCAAAAGTTGATATGATAAATGATAAGAAAAGTGTTTTTGTTAAACAGTTGATATATATAGATTTATTAAGGGGTTAAAATATCTCCGAGTTGATTTAAGACTACAATACAAAGAGAAAATAGTAAATCGGTGGATAATTTCGGCCGTATTTAATTTATAACACGTACGAACTCGATAATAGTTGAGATACGAGTAAAAATGCTATTATAACCTAGCATCACGCCTGTACCCCGTAGGGGTAAGCAGAAGTGTATAGTATACACGATATACATCCACAGATTGAGGATCTCGCTTGTAACTCCGTTTTTAATACCAATTTCAAGACGTTTAAAAATGAGCCGTGTGACAGATTCAAGTTGTACTAAACCTTTGAACTCTGTTAATTTTATAACAACTATGTTCTCGGGGAAGTGTGATAAAGGCGGTGTTACGCTTATAGCGGCTTCGTTATAGATATGACGCAAATGCAAACGTACACCTAACATAACTGAACGCAAATACGTTACTTTATGTGACTTCTGCGGACTGGGAGGTTAAGTAAAGGTAGCTTGAAGGTTGCCGTTGTTTACTTCTTCCAGGTTCGGATTACAACTTCGTACCGAGTTCCAAGTAATAGATGAAGGGATATGTACTTAATAATAATAGCACTTTGTTTTAATATAAACAGCCTATAATCACACACGACACGCCATACAAAAATTGTTACCGTAGGTGTAAAATTCTTACCCAGAAGGGATGAAGCCGGCGCCCGATACAAATTGGGTCGTGTACGGTCACGAGCATTAATATGTATACACTTTGGTACCATGTCACATTAACTTTTTTGACAAATTGAACTGTAAGTCTCACTAAATGTCAAATATGCATGTTAGTGCGACAGAGTCCTAAAGTGGGTACATTATATTGCTCATGACTGTACTAGGTTCAAGACAAATTATGTAATTCCGATGACAAAATAAAGACGGAACTAAAACTAACGAATATATTATATTTTTTCTATTTAACTTATTTATGAATTGTAATCAAGAAAAACGTAATTTTAAGTCCGACATTTTATCACGTTTTTACGAATTCCATAGTGATTTCGTGATTTGACGTTTAGTAAAAAAATAACTTTGGCTAGATGGAAACTAGCCTACTGGTACGGAGTTACCGTTCTATACTTATTATTCCTTATTCTTTGCTATTGCTATCTACACGAAATGAGAAGAATCAGCCACAGTCGTAACTATAGAAGGTAATGACATGACGTACAGAAACGTACGCGAAATAATAGGCAACTTTAAGCGTGTGATGTTAAACTACGCAACTCACACTAAACAAATATGTTTACGATAGAAAACGTACGAACTTAAATTAGTGTTGGTACGTACGAACTATTATCGTGAATAGTTCTTTGTGACGTACTGAAGGCGACAAGATGCACTTCTCATAAGACGTCATTGCTTTGAACGCATCTCAGGTGAGTGATGAGGTATTTTAGATTTCTTAGGTTCATGTTGCGTTGTTCACAGGACGCTTACCTAACCTGAAGATTTGACACGTCCGGTTTTTTACAGAAGCGACTGACTGTCTTACCTTCCAACCCGCGAAGGGAAAACCAGCCCAATACAGGTTAGGTCACACACCTCCGAAAATGAATTTCCTCACGATGTTTTCCTTCACCAAATCATTTATGATCCAAACATGAATTCGAAAACAAATTCGACAATAATTGGTTTTGGCCTGTGCCAGTTCGAACCTGCGACCTTAAAGTGAGAGGCAATAAGTATATGTTACGTAATGTCTAACGTCTAAAAAAAAAACAAAATACATTCCTGACTCAATTAGTACACATGCAAACTGTAAGCTAATCTACGTAGATAAAACAAAACTTTTACGAGAAAAAAAATTGCGATAACGTTTCTACACATTAAGCTTATGTTTCAAACGAGATAAGATACGAAAGGGTGATTGAAAAGTTACATATTTCAACTAAATGCAAGCCATGTGGTCCCAAAATGGGGTATTCCCTTAGGTCACTACGAAACTGGTTAACTTCAAATGTCATTCACACAGAAATCTAGCGAGTTATACTTCTTGTATCGAGTGGGTTATGAGGTGTAAACTCATCAACCCTGGTGGCGAGTTATAGAGTAAGGTCCATTCATAAATACCTAATACACGCACGCCGGTTCAGAGTAGATCGTATTGAACCTGCGTATTGGCGTGCGTGTATGAAGCGATTGATGAATGTGGAGGAAGCAAGAGAAGTGTGTCAGGATCGAAGCAAATGGAATTCTATAGTCTCTGCTTACCCCGGTGGGAAATAGGCGTGAGTTTATGTATAAATACCTAATAGAAACAAGAGATGCCCTCAGCACTAAATTACACGAGTCTGCATGTCGCACGTTGACTTACATCGGCGTGTGAAGCGGCCGCATCAAGGTCCAGCATGAAGCAGTCTATGGCATTCATGCCTTATTATCAATAAGTATCATCCCCCTAGCATTATCCCGTTTCTCACAGGGTCCGATTACCTAACCTGAACAAATATGTTTACGATACGTACGAACTTAAATTAGTGTTGGTACGTACGAACTATTATCGTGTAATAGTTCTTTGTGACGTACTAAAGGCGACAAGATGCACTTCTCATAAGACGTCATTGCTTTGAACGCATCTCAGGTGAGTGATGAGGTATTTTAGATTTCTTAGGTTCTTGTTGCGTTGTTCACAGGACGCTTACCTAACCTGAAGATTTGACAGGTCTGGTTTTTACAGAAGCGACTGCCTGTCTGACTTTCCAACCCGCGAAGGGAAAACCAGCCCAATACAGGTTAGGTCACATACCTCCGAAAATGCATTTTTCGGGAATGTGAGTTTCCTCGTGATGCTTTTATGTGATTTTTCGATTTATGTTGTGATTTTTAACTGACATTTTGTGTTAGATTTAAGTCTGATCCTTTTATAATAACATAATTGATTTATTTATTTTTTTCATATTCAACAACCCCTAAACAGCTCCGCACAAAATGGCCTATCCTCGCAAAATGTGTCCACTTAATGACCTCAAACGGCTATGCAAAGTGGTTCCTGATGGTGGTCGATTCATGAATAGGTAAAAAGGGGCGATGAAAGTACACGTGCGCGGGAGTCGCTGCGGGCGAGGGCCTTAGTGCGCAGCCGGATACGTTTGTATGACATTCTGTTCCAATTTTAAAACAAAACAGCCATGTTCTTATATGTGAATTTAAATTATGTTATGACCTGGGTAAATAGTCACTGTGGTATACCGGGTTGCTTCTCAAATAGGGAGCGCCGGTTCGAACCCCGACATTGGACTCTCACCTATGAGTTATTAATTTAACTAACACACTTAGCCCGACCATTATAGACGACGATACGGCTCACCACCTATCACGTTGGTCTAACAGAAAGCTTGGTGAGGTGTGGGTGCTTAGTTCATCATGCGATGTAAACCTCTTAACTACCCCAATCGGGATAAACTTGTGAGCTTATATTATGTTATTTTCTAGTTTTCTGACTTCCATTCCGTTTTCTATGATGAAACGTAGACGTGAGCGTACTTATGCCTGGGTAAAGAAAGCAATATTGCTATTTGTCATTTTTTTGACATTGCACACTTGTTTTATATTTTTTTTTTGACGTGACTTATTGTAGATTTGCCGCATATGGCATTAACTACTTGGCCGGACAAATGGGGAGCGCTGAAGGCTCTAACCCGGTGGGAGCGCTGAAGGCTCTCACCCGGTGTTTTATATGCGAAAAGGTCAAATAGTAGTAAAAATATTGCTATTTTAGATGAATTGCTTCAATATGGCCTATTTTACCTTTCTGCGCATAAAATAATTTATATTTACATTTCACAGGTAAGCCTATCTGTCAATTGTTATTTTCTCTAATAATATTTATGTGAACACAATAAAGAATCTAGTAAAACAACTCCCACGCAGCCGAAGTTGCGGTCGACGAGTGAATTGTAAATAAAAGCGCGTGATTGTTATAACGTTATCATGTGTTATAGCAAAGTAACGTTACATGTAACGTATGGAAAAAATAGCAATGGACCGGTCACTTCCGTATAGTTTTAATTACTGCAACGGTTATGTAAGCGAACTGAAGCTTCACAGTCAATGCACACCCTAAGAACTAAGAACTGCAGGTTATAATATGAACTCTAGGCTATTATCACAGAATTTATAGTCTTCTTCATCGTGTGGGTTATGAGGTGGATTACCAACCTCATCAACCTTGGTGGCGGGATTATTATTGAGCCGGCAAAGGCCCCTGACATGAATCATTTAAAGACTACGCACTTGCATCAGTAAGTAGTAACCGGGACCAACGGCCCCGAACACAGATCATCTTTCGAACATTCGGTTTGGTTAGTCTGCAATATCCTAACAACTAGGGATCACAAAGAGAAAATGATATGTCCCCACCGGGATTCAAACTCGGAACTTCCGAATCGTGTTCGTGTAAGCGTTCGCGAAGGTTTATGACATGTATTGTGTTTATCTATAAATATATATATATCTGACTTGCAAGGGTATATATAGATGTCTGCTATGATTTGCGACTCTGCCCACTCTGTTATGAATGGCGGGCACGAGTTATGCGTCATATCGTTAATACTCCTTAAGTCGAAGGTATCTGCAGTTAAGTACTGTAGTGACTATTACCAAAGAATAATACTACATATAAAACGGTAAATCTCTGCCCCGCACCAATTCGTATCGGGCGCAACTTCGCCCCCTCTGAGTCTTAATCTTAGTCTTAAATGTCATAATTCGCTAAAGAATAGAGACCACGCAGACTGGCTGTCTCGTTCGCACTTATGCGTTAGACGGCACACAGGAATAAGATTTCTTGTATAGAGTGTCCGAGGTGTGCTATTACTTCAACAGTTATCGTGTAGTTAATAATTATCTTCTTGATGGCAATAGAAAGAGTTTGCATTCCTTAGACGTACCTAATTGATTAAGGGAGTATTTTATGACAAAAGGGACGCGGTTCCCTGCATTGCGTGGGAACAAAAAGCCTAGAATGTTCCATGCCTATCATCCCGGGTATGACGTAAATAATGTCGTCGTAAGGTTCAGTGACCTTACGAATTGACTCCCGATTATGTGCAATCGGGTCAATTTTAAATAAATTAAAAAAAAAAACGTCCGCCTGCTTTTTTTTTGTATGACTGTGTGTTAAAAATATTAAAAGATAATTGATATTTACGTACATTAGAGTTTGTACTGAATGTTTTTGGAGCAAAATACTATTCGATCCACATAAGAGCTTTTAAATTGGCAACGACGATTTGATAGCTTATTAAAATAGAATTATTTTCTAAAAGAACAAATGACACAGCAGTTTAGATAACTTATAAAATGGTTTTACAAGTTTCGGATAATGTTCACTACTTGGCCGGATAAATGACGCTGGGGGCTCTCCCCCGAAGTTCCTGTGGCGTCAGTTTTAATTGTTGAGTGGTGTGCTGGTATAATTAAACGACCACATAAAGTAATATTTAGAAGGTTTATTGTTTTCTCACATATTTTACACTTTTATTATTATTAATGTTTTATAAATCACCGTGTTTTTTGTATTGTTTAAATTAACATTTTTAACGCAAGAAAATATTAATTATGCATCCATTTTTGATGCTAAGAAGGAAGTCTCTTTCTCTTGTCTATGGCAATACCTTTTTTATAGTAACCAAAAACATAGAAAATAAAAATAAAATTGCTGTTCAAAATTCTAGATTAAGTAAATTAAATTCATCTTTTTTGGGGTTATGTATACGTTTTTACAATAAAATACCAGATAATATTTTAAATTTGTCAGAGAATAAATTTAAAGCTCACGTGAAGCCTAAATGATAAACATGTCTGGTATTAAATGTGTTCCTCTAGTTATTAAATAACTTGTAATGTACCCTCATTGATTTAAAAGTTGTGTTGCTGTTGCAGTTTCTTGTCATTTCTTCTTCTCAGCCATAACACCTTGCGAAATGACGTAAATTCAAAATGTCACATTGACCTTCAACAAGTTTATCCATGATAATTACGTTGAATAAATGATTCTGATTCTGATTCAGACATTTTTAAATTTTGTTTGTGATCCGAACAGTTCCTAAACCCCTTTTATACGTAACAAGGTATTTGGCACAAAATGGAGCATTGGCCTGTAATCACGTGGTGTTAGAGAAACGTTAGGCACAACGTGAGTTTGGTATACCCGTATTTATCTGGTTTCCCAAACATTCGGAAATTCCATAGCACATTTATTATAGCTGTATTTTTTATTTTATTTTGTAACGTGACTTAATATGGCAATCTTGAACAGGAATTTTGAAAGCACGTTAATTCTATAACACAGCATCGCGCCTGTATCCCCGAAGGGGTAGGCAGAGGTATATACAGGGTGTTAGTGACTTTGAGGGATGATTGAGGCCATGATTCCGAGTTGATATCAAGTAGAATTCTCCATCGCAAAAGTATGGAACTGAAAATAATTTAAAAACTACACAAAAAAATATTGAATTTTTCGAGAGGAAATGCTACATGATATCAACTCGGAATCGTGGTCTGAACCATCCCCTTCAGCATTCGTTACGGTGTCACTAACAACCATGTGTACTTGTATGACTACCTGTACATAAATTCATACTTTATTTTAATGGATGTTCTCTTCTGTAGAAACCATTCACAATTTGTTTATCTGACAACTCCTCCATATCATTTAGAGTATAGGCACAGAGTCAAAAAGGGAAAATTTAGGTACGGTCACTAGCATTAATATGTATACACTTTGGTACCATGTCACATTAACTTTTATGACAAATTGAACTGTAAGTCTCACTAAATGTCAAACATGTTAGTGCGACAGAGTCCTAAAATGGGTACATTATATTGCTCATGACTGTACCTACCTACATAAAAAATACTGTTTATGTTATTTAAAAGTATGAATGTAATGAACATATTTAAAACCCAGTCTCTTAATACCAAATCCCACAGTATAAAGTTCAACAGGTGTCTAACAATTAAATGACTGCCCAGCTGACGGGTCAATGACCTAACAGCGTGGTCACACACCGTTCTCGCCAGGAATATATGGATATGACACGGTTGTTACTTCGCTACTGCCAGTTATATACTGTATTATTTACACTGTGTGACCTTTGAAGATTATGTACTCTGTAAAGTACGTTAAATGCTTAACGTCGCCATAGTGAAGACCCACTAGGGTCGACTAATTCTTTCAAATATTCTTCCTCTCAGACGAGACGCCCTGATCCGAGGTTCGCGCCCAACTTACATCAGTAAGTAGTAACCGGGACCAACGGTTTAACGTGCCTTCCGAAGCACGGATCATCTTACTTTTTGGACAATCAGGTGATCAGCCTGTAATGTCCTAACCAAACTAGGGATCACAAAGTCTTTTTGTGATATGTCCCCACCGGGATTCGAACCCGGGACCTCCGGATCGTGAGCCCAACGCTCAACCACTGGACCACGGAGGCCGTTACACACGATAAGAACGTGATTTTTGTATGGACTTAGTTATCTTAGTTTTCATATTTATATTATTATGATACATACATACATACATACATAAACTCACGCCCGTAATCCCAAATGGGGTGCTTCTATGCTGTTCTGGGAGCAAATAAAAAACATAGAACACGTTCAGCTGCTTGTCTTCCCGGGCATGTCGTAAAAACCGACAGAGGGATTGCGTCCTCTAACATGATGGACTAATGTTATGGGCGATAGGCTGATCCCTTATCACCATAAGGTTCATCATATCCATCTTAGGACTTCGTATCAACAGTGGCTGCAAGTTGTCTTTGATTACTTGTGGCTCTGCCCACCCCCCCATTATTATGATGCTCTAATAAAACCGTTTAAATGCTAAGCAAACTTCCTTATAGTGAAATGATATCATTTCGACACGGGATAACAGACTTAGTATTAAAAAGTATAAAGTTGTACTCACCTCCGGTGCCGAGGACTTGGAGCAAATCAAAATGTGATATGTCCACTTTTGAAGCGCTATTGAGGTTCACTGAAACAAAAAATAATATGTTAGAGGAGTGTGTTTAGTAATTATGTTGTGTATTATTTTGGTTAACCTACTAGGTTCGAATCCCAGCACAGGCCTAAACCAATGATTTTCGAACTTGTTTGCGAATTCACGTTTCGATCATAAATGATAGTCACGTGCTCAACGGTGAAGGAAAACATTGTGAAGAAACCCACATTCCCGAGAAATGTGCTCCGGTAACTTAGCCTGTATTGGGCTGGTTTTTCCCTCGCGGGTTGGAAGGTCAGACAGGCAGTCGCTTCTGTAAAAATCCGGACCTGTCAAATCTTCAGATTAGGTAAGCGGACTCTATGAAAAACGGGATAACGCTAGGGAGATGATGATGTTTACCTAAGAACTCTAATAAGTCTGTACTATTATGCATATAACCATATGCATAGGTAAGTACACATATTAGGTTTTTGATGCAAAAAATGGTTACATACATAAACATAAACAGCCTATATAAGTCCCACTGCTGGGTACAGGCCTCCCCGCAGTCAACCGGAGGGGGTATGGAGCATATTCTACCATGCTGCTAAACAAGATGATAGTTACAATTAAACTTTTTTTCTAAAGGATAATGGATACGGCATCCCAGACAGCTGTTCTTATTTAGAAATTATAATTGTATACCTAAATAAAAATTACATTTAGTAGGGACTTTAAATATTGTTAAGTACATTATATAATCTGGGGTAATCAGTTATATAAATACTTGCTTGGTATATGTAACACAAAATACTTGACCACAATTTAATGTAAACATAGTAGAAAGTAGAACAGCATGACAAATATTCTCTGCTTAAAATATGACTTAAGTATATTTGAATTTGACTACATAAATAAACCCACGCCTAATATGCACAGGGTAAGCAAAGACTAAAGAATTCAATTTGCTATTTTTTTTAACTTTAGTTAATTTGTTATTTAAAATAGGGCTCAGTTTGTAATTTTTCCCAATTTGTTATCTAATCTAAACCACATAAATACAGCTAGTTTAATGGGCACCTTTGCACCCGGATTAGTCAGGGCCCGCCCCTTTATTAAGTGCAGTACACAGTGCACAGTGTCATGTAATTTATTCTGCAAATTATGAAGATTTTTTATTTTTGTAAATTAATAACATATCGGAAACTCAAAAAGACTAAATAAATATATAAGATTCTTGGAGGCGACGCCACAATTACATGATTTAAGAAATAAAAATTGATTGACTTTATTTTGAATAAAAATTTATTGATTTTATTTTATTCTGATATAATTTATTTTATTGGTTTTTTTGATTATCTTAAAAAAAACACTTAAAACGAATTTCATACTTAATTTAAATATAGACTTTATTAAAAAAGTACATTGTATTTAAGTGAAAATAAAAAAATATTATATTTTATTTAATTACGTAGTAACATGGAGATGATTAACAGGTAAGAAGATTACTTAATGATTCAATCGTCATTATTACACATGTCACTAATGAGTCTCCTTTTTCATTCATTTTTTGTGTTTTTATGCATTTTACTTTTTTAATCTAAGTTATGTTTGTTTAGATTGTTATTTATTTTCAGAATGCCAATAAAATTGGTTGCACGATTCAATCATCCTTTATCTATTATTGGAATGAATGTGATTAATTTATTTTGCTAATGGGAATGAAAGAGTAATACAAACCTGACTTATAACTAAATTAAACATAACACCACGCCTGTAACCCGGAAGGGGTAGGCAGAGGTGTATAATCGCGTGTAATAGGGGGCGAACGTATAACCACCATAAATATTACACTGAAAAAGCAGTGATTTGAAAAGCAGTGAGCTCAACTCTTTTTATCATAATTATAAGCCTCTTTATGTTTACCTAAGTTTTTAAAAAAGTTTCATATTAGACAAAGAACAGTCAACCTAACATTGTAAGTTTATGTGCTTAGATAATGTAACAAAAAAAAAACATCTAAAGCAAAAATAAATAATGTATTATTACATTATTGTTATCAAAGTTGACCACAAGTTCCCTTGTATTTAAATAGTGCACACGAGTTTAATTATGTGGTTATTATACTTTGTAAGTTATACTTTGTAATAAAATAACAGATAATATTTCAACATTAAAGCCTGCCACACACCAGATAGGTTTGCAGCACGACGGCGCTGCGACGTGCCGCAACGCGCTGCAACGTGCCGCAACGTACCGCAACGCGCTGCTACGTGCCGCAACGCGCTGCAACGTGCCGCAACGCAATGCTTATGCGACACCGATGTATTTTGTTTCAAGATGTCGACCGTCGAAGACGATATATATCGTCTTCGTTCATACATTACAAAACGCAACGTGTCGTTCTGCAGACGTATCTGGTGTTTTGGGCTTAAACGGAATGTATAGTTCAGGAAATTAATGGCTAGACTTGTGTGGGTCAGAATGGCGGGTGTAGTTGTTGAAGATATGAATCATACTCATGTAGTAAAGAAGAAAGATTTGGTTGTTTGTATAAACTTTATTGCTTTAAAATAAAAAGGAAATTTATCCATACACAAAGCATAAGCGAGCTTCTCTATTTTGGAATTTGCATTGAATAAATTTAAAAACAGATGTCGGATATTCTTTCACCATTAGAATGCTACATTATTCCTGACGTCTAAAGGCTAATACATTACATAAAACAAAAATAATATAAACACTCTATACATATCATGTCATAATAATATCTCAATGCTGGGCACAGGCCTCCGTTGATTGAGGAATCAACTGGACCAGGCATGGGCTATAATCATTACTAGAAAAAAATAGAGGTCCGCATGCACTGGAAAAACTATTGCTGATAGAATAAAAAAAATGTTCCACAATATTACAAAACATATCAAACTCGACAAAACTTCTCGATACGTATGTCTAACTATTATAGTTATGTCAGTATAATTTTTTTTACGTAAAGTTGATAAAATTGCCGACCAAAATCACACCCAAGTTATCCATACCTTTGTGTTCATTAATATTTATTAAAATAAATAATTTTGTATTCAAGACTGTTTAAAAACTGTAGATTATTTTTTGAATTATTAAAATCGGACATTCCATTCAAAAGATTATTACGAATTTATGTTTTAAAAGTTAATACGACACTACGACAGAAAAAAATAGTTATGTACGCATACTCTCGCTACGCGTGCGAAGCCGGGGTGGGTCGCTAATATGTTATAATATATACGAAAAGAATGTACCTGAATGTACCTCAAATGAAACCCAATGTACCTCCATGAAACCGGATAAATTATAATAATAAAGTGAACCGCAGTCAAAATGGCGGATGTATATTGAAAATAAATGTAATAGATAACAAATGGTTTGGTGATATTTACCAAATGAATGAAATTAAAGAGGAAATCAACAAAACACATTTGTTGTGACGCCTTCACACTAACAATTTTTCTAAGACATTTGTAATTATCCCATTTTACAAGTACGTAGGTAAGTATACATTATTTTCAATAGTAAAATCAAACCAATAATTTTGCTTCTTTCTAGGAACGTAAAAAAAGATAAAATAATAATTTAATGGAAACTTGTTTCTTGAGTAACTTGTGTTTACAATAGTAGAGAACGCTTGTTTTTGTAACAGATATGCAAAACGATGAATTATCTAATAATCAAATCTAGTACGCAAATGCGTGGGTTATGTCCAAATTGATATACGATAGTAGGAACGACTTAGGTAGGTATTTATTTACATAAACGGTCTATATACGTGCAACTGCTGGGCACAGGCTTCCCCTCAATCAACCGGAGAGGGTATGGAGCATACTCCACCACGCTGCTCCAATGCGAGAGGTGGCTTAACGTGCCCTCCGAAGCACGGAATCATCTTACTTTTTTCGGACAATCAGGTGATTCAAGCCTGAAAAGTCCTCATCAAACAAAGACAACAATGTAAGCCTAACGCTCTAACCACTAAACCACGGAAGCTGTCAATAAAGGTATTTATTTGTTAATTTCAGATAAATATGTCTAATTATTCAATGGAATAAAATTCTTAATCCCCACAAATGAACACAATCAATATTTTTCAAAACAGGCAGTTTCTCGACTGATAACAATTTGCATAAGAATTGTTGATAAGCCATGTTTATTCATGTAGTGGAATCATTGCCACCTCTACAAAGTCATGAGTTCGATGACTTATATGTTATGTAGGTAATTATGTTCTGTGCAAACTTTAAACTTTATTGTGTTATGCAAGGTGTTGCTAATATGCAACTTCATAAAAAAAAGATTATCTAAATATACGTATAATAGGAGAAACTGACTGACATATCAACGCACAGCCTAAACGGCTAAACGTAGGCACTTGAAATTTAGAAGGGACGTAGCTTAGGTACCGTAGAGGTGCACTAAGAAAGGAATTCCCGAAATTCCCACGGGAACGGGAATTAGCGGGAAAATCCTTTTGTATGAAAAATCTAAACTGCTTAAGTTAGACGCTTGAAATTTGGCATGCAGGTACCTTAGTAAACTTAAAGCTTAGTTGCAACAGGATATTGCAATATTCCCACGGGAACGGGAGTTAGCGGGAAAAAACATTTGTATGATAAAATCAAATCCGCGTAATATAGATACACGCCACGCGGACGAAGTCGCGGGCAAAAGCTAGTTGAGTACATAAAACTAGTTACAATTGATCAAATTCTTCTTCTTATCGTGTGGGTCGAGTACCAACCTCATCAACCCTGATGTCAGGGTTATTAGCTTTTACTGAGTCGCCAAAGGCCCCTGACATGGCTCATATAACGACTACGTACTTACATCAGTGAGTAGTAGTCGGGACCAACGGTTTAACGTGCCCGGATCATCTTACTTTCGGACAATCTGGTGATCAGCAATGACCTAACGAAACTAAGGACTACAAAGTAATTTTTGTGATATGTCCCCACCGGGAATCTAACGCGGGACTCTGACACCAGGGTTGATGAGGTTGATACTCCACCTCACAACCCGCACGATAGAAGAAGGAGTCATTGTCTTCCCAAATTGACATATTTCATTATTATTTGGGGAACAGAACAAAATATAAAACTATGTAAAAATGTGACTTGCAATAAATGATTACGATTATGAATAGGCTATTTGATAACCTAGGTAGGCAGATAACTTACTTTACTTAACTTACGAAACATCAACACAAAAGCTTTCTTTGCAGTTTGTATGGAAATACTGTCCTGGGACGTCATCAATAAGAGTGGTGAAACATTTTACCATTGTTAGGTACTTAATTCATAAATAAAAAACGAAAATAAGTCGAAAAGTAAAATGAGATTGATTTTTGGTGACTTAGACTGGCTTCTATTTCTAGATAAGCATTTTCTAATGATCTTTGACCCAGTCAAATACTCTATTCATCGTATTCTTTTTAGAGTTAGTCAGAATTATGATAGTCAGAATACTTTTAGCCGTAACACACCTCCAAACAGCAGTGGAGCAGCTTTGTGGAGTACACTCTCTACTCCCTTCGGTTGATTGAGGGAAAGCTACCCAGCAGTGGGACTTTATAAGCAGTTTATATTTTGATGTATACATAAAAACATAAATACACCTCCTAACCCTTTGGGAGATATAGGCGTGGTGCGATCTTATGTTGTTACTGTAGTATACACCACAATGGTCATTGAGTAAGGGCGGTATTAATAAACTAACCTCAGCTTCGAGACTGCTCTCAAGATCGTGTCAATGTGACAGTTCTCATATAAAAACAGGGACTTGAGCATGGTCTTGAGGGCAGTCTCAGCTGAGATTAGTTTATTAATACCACCCTTAGTATAGTTACATTTTAAAGTTTTTCCTTAATCTACGATAACCAATCTGTGTGCCTTCGGGCAAAGGCCTCCCCAATTATTCTCCATTCTGTTTTGTTGTGCACAAATCTGGTCCAGGTCTGTGTTTCCAGCCATTGACATTATTACGTCGGCCCACCTATTAAGTTGTCTACCCCTGTTCCTCTTATGGCCTCTAGGGTGCCATAGTGTAACAACTATTCAGCTAATTACTACATATTAGGACTCCGATACCAAGAATATGAACAGCCTGCCAGAGGACTTCTAATAGTTGTGGCTCTAATCACCACAATTAAACTCTTTATTGTACACACTTGATTTTCATTAATAAGTTTGAGATTTGACAAAAGTTGGCTATAATCTTCCTGTCCACCCCAATAAAAATAGCTGATTTTATACAGTTTCGGCATCAAATTCACGCAAGTAAGTTACCTAGTATCAAACAACACCTTGATAATGATTACCGTATTAACAAGCAATGTAAAAGCATACCATAAAGAATGGTGTGGACGTTCTGCTGATAAGAATTATAGGTAGGTTAGTTACTAACTATAATAACTGTTAATGTATTTATTTTACTTTTTCTTTTTAAACAACTTCAAAATGGAGTTTTTCAATTAGAAAAATGTGTGTCTATTTCATGTGATTAAGTCTGCATGTTTTGTAGGTACCTTGATTATTTTGTAATTCAAGAATATTTAATTTTTCTGCTAAACTCACGATAGTAACTCCTATCAGGGCAGACAGAACTAGCTAGACTAACAAGTTGCCCGAAATTGTCTAATTGCCTTCAAAGTTGTCTAACTTTGAACACTTTCAACTGGATGGTTTGTTGATAACATATTCAAATAAGTATTTTGTTACCACTTTTAAGAATATAATTCTAATAATGATTATTTCATATAGAAGTACCTAGTTTGTTCTAGAATATTCAGGTATATAATTCTCCAGCATAGTTGGAAAACATAAAAGACGCATAAGCTGACGCCTATATCCCAATGGGGTATTCAGAGGTACATCCATCGCTAGATGAACTAAATACCCATACGTCACTGAGCAATACACTTAGTAGTTTTTGAGAAATGTATGGACAAACATAGAAAAACCTCCTAGACTAACATACCTGATGATCCTTCACAGTCGATTTCGACTACAGCGATAGCAGCTGGTGGACTCTACCTACCTACCAACCTACCTGCTAATATACCAACTTAGTCCATCTTAATATTGTAATAAGATGGACTAAGTTGTACCTCTGACTACCCCATAGTTGTGTGCTTATGTGTTACAAATTATATTAATAATTATTACTTTTAGTAGTTTAGAAGTTATGGTAGAAAAACTTGGTCTGTCTTTGCCCAGCAGTGGGAGACATTCCAGACCAATTTTCAGTAATGAGACTAAGCAGTCTTTAGATTATGTAAAGTCAATCATAAACAGTTACCCATCTCAGTCCCACTCTTGGGCGCACGCCTGGAAGGGTTATGGAACACACTCTATCATGGTGCTCCATTGCAAGTTGGTGGAGGAAGCATGTACATTATGATTTATTCCATTTTATGAATACTACTTACTTTTATTTCTTTTCCTAATTTTACTAGCATCAACAAGGTTCCAGTCAATGGAGTCCCTCGCTGGTGCGGGGACTGTCCCTCCGATGAGTTCCACTGAGCTGCTCCTCTTACTGGGCCCCGGCAGCGGGGCCGCCTCCTCCACAACAGTGTCTTTCACTTCACTGACACACTCCACAATTTCTACACTTTTGTCCACTTGTTTAGTATTGCAGTGACCATTGTGTTCAGTCCTCGCCTTCTTCGGCGGCGCTTTCTTGTGCTTGTGCGCGCTCAACCTCCGCTTCAGCTTGGTGGAATGCGAGGAGTTCCGCGAGCTAACAGGAGACGGGCACCCACACTCCATGCTGCCCTCCTGGTCGCTGCCTTCGTAGTATCCCGACTCGTGCTCAGGCTTCTTGTCCGGGACACTCATTTCGGCGGTCGCCATGGCTTAACCCCTCACCAAAACCATGTAGATATTCCAAAACTATGACCTGCCGGGCATCGGATTCAACAGCAACGATTAGGGTTATCGCTCAACACACTGCCCTCACACCGGAGTCGTCTCACCAACGAGCGGAACTCGTGGTAATTTAATATAATTTTGTATATCTAAATCAACTTGCCAAGTACACAAACGAAAGTACGACACGTAAGTACACGAGCATTTTTGCGAGTATTTCGTTCGGAACTCACGCGAACTTCAATCGAAACAATCCAACGGCAGATGGCGCACCGATCGGCTGCTATGCGGCCGAAATGAAAAGTCGCTGACGATATGTGATTATTCCACGAAAACCGACTTCGGGAATCGTCGGGCAATTTCACTTGCAAACACTTCACACTGCCAAAAACGTCAAAATTTTGTTATATTTTGTGTTTGTATTTCAGGAAATTAATCCAAAATCACAGCCGCTTCCTCTTCAAATTACACAAGCAGCACAAACGAAAATCCAAAAGGTTTTCTGTGAATTTTCACTGCACTCTAAATACAATCCATTCAAGTCACAGTCCGATTGTAACCTTTCACTATCACTCTAAAGTCCATAAAAAATCTTTATGTACAATTATTATACAAAATGCACGCGCGAATGAGATGTTAACTCACTCAGCGCGGAAAAATAACTGAAATTAATCGAGAAACGCAAAATAGAAACCGTGCGACGTGCGAGCGGCGACTCCCCCCACTACTCACGATTTACGAGGCCAGATAGTGCATCCAAAACTTACAGACAAATCGATAACTTTAAATCGATACTTTGAATATTTTTTGACAAATCATAAAAATGCGTTTTTGCAATTAAACAAATACAATTTTACTGTCTAATATTTTGAGATATTTCTTACACAATGAAATATATTTCTTGTGTTTTATCTGTAACTTTTAAGTATACTGCGGAGTCACCGTTTCATGGACACAAACAAAAAGAGACGCAGCTATTGCTTATCGGTCAAATAGAGGGAGATAGCGTTTAGAAGAGTGTGACGAAAGTCGAATGAAACTCGTCGTACCTACCCTCAGAACAATAACTAATATTGTTCTGAGTACCTACCTATCTCTTTCTCGATTCTTGCTGAGTAGCTGTGGCATGGAATGGCCGAGTTTAATTTAATATGAGGATTGAAAAATGATTTTGATTAAGTAAGTAGGTATAGTTACCAACCATTCCGCTATTTACCAGCTGTGCTACCTATTTTAACCTTTACCTTGAAAACAGTTTACAAACTACCTATGTCCAATATCTTTACTTAATTTAGCTCGTAAATTATTTGCATAAGCTGCCTACCTAATTAGGTAACTCTTACTTAGATGACTTTTACTACAGGTAAACAATTTAGGTCATTCTTCTTCTCAAACACTACCTATTTGCAAACATAAATAGGTAGCAAGGTATTTGCTGTAGCGTTTTGATATAGGTACCTAGGACAGGTAGGAGTCTTAAAAAAATAATACATTAATGTTTGTTCGATAGTATTTCGTTAACCACTTTCATCTAAAGCATTGAATAAGGAATAATAGGTAACACTAAATAAAGTCAAAAGTATTCGTTGGCAGTTAGGTAGCTACTATTTGTAGGAGTTTCATGAAGATACGAGTATACCTACCTAGGTAAGTAGCTTTTCCTTGGGTTGATTCACTTGGATTCGAAAGATACCTACCTACTTAAAAATTTAAAATATCTCGTGCAATTTCAGACTTGATTAACTCCGTAAAGACATTAGGTATAAAGATGACAATTGACCTGATATCGTCGACGGTTAGACTGAAAACGAGATTCCAGCATTTAATTTGGCATGGCTTCGTTAAAGGGCCTGTTTTAAAACACTATAACTACAATAAATTATAGTATAAGTACCTAGTAGGTATAATTTCTTTATAGGTGTTAGAAAAGTCACAGCGACTACCATTATACCTATGACAAATTGATATAGCACTTATAGCCGTAGGCAATGCTAAAGTAATTTTTTGAACAACAAAATCGACAGGTAAAACTGCATTCTGCGTTATTGTCTTGAATTGATCTTAAAAAAATCACCACGTTGTTATAGGACAATGTGCATTACAGTTTACAGTTGAACATTGAACGTGTAGGTACCTAGGTACCTTATTGCGATCGCATCACAGATAGTTTCAATGCGCACTAAACTTTCGTTTCGTTTTGTGACTTTTATGACATACCTAGGCTGGTATTAATAAACTAATCTCAGCTTTGAGACTGCTCTCAAGATCATGTCAATGTGACAGTTCTTATATAAAAATAGGGACTTGAGCATGGTCTTAAGGGCAGTCTCAGCTGAGATTAGTTTATTAATACCACCCCTAATCTGCAAACTGAGAAATACCTGTTACACAACAAAACTGTAACGTAGAGCCACTACGACCTATGTACGTATCTATATTAACTTTCAGTTACTTACAAGGTATCTACGTCCATAGCGTTATCCCGTTTCTGACAGGGACCGCTTACCTAACTTTAAGATTTGACAGGTCCCGATTTTACCAGTTGCGACTGTCTGTGTGACATACCAATTCGCGAAGGAAAAACCAACCCAATACAGCTTACGCCACATACCTTCAAAACGCATTTCTCGGGAATGACGGTTTCATCCGACGTTTTCCTTCACTTAATAATCATTCATTTACCAAATTGTAGATGTCCTTAAAAAAGGTTTAATACGATCTACTCTGAACCGGCGTGCGTGTATGAAGAGATTGATGAATGTGGAGGAAGCAAGAGAAGTGTGTCAGGATCGAAGCAAATGGAATTCTATAGTCTCTGCTTACCCCGGTGGGAAATAGGCGTGAGTTTATGTATGTATGTTCAAACATGAATTCGAAAATCATTGGTTTTAGCCCGTGCCGGCATTAGAACCTGCCACCTCACAGTGGGAGTCAAGTGTTCTTCCAACTGGGTTACCACTGGGTATATAAGTACCAATAAGATGTAAACAAATAGTTATTATGGCGTTGTTTTTTGTTATTGATTGCGTAAGTACATAATAACATTAAATACGACAGCGTACATAACATTCTTGTTAACCCCTTTAGAGAAAAATGTAGCTACTGGACTCGACTTCGTTATTAATCTAGAAGGAAAGGAATTTATAAAACAAATAGCTTCGTGTAATTACTAATGAATGTACTAAAAACAATGAATACAATATTAGGTTCAGAGCACGTTCTCAAACTGCATTACTAACAGAATGCACTTACTTAATGAGTTGACTAGCTAATGACTGCGATAATGAGGACAAACATTAGAAAATACATTACGATGTCAAAATCTGAAACTAGCTAATATATACGTGCCATATTGTTTATTCAATATTTTATTTGTTACATAAAACAGACATCTACTACCAAGATGCAAGACTGCAAAATGGTGATGTAACAGTAAATTCTAATTAATTGTTCCATGGAAGGTTGTAAAATTACCTTCGATTATGGTACCTAGGTATGATAATTGCTCGATCATGAAGGAAAGCGAGAGATCACGGCTACAAAGACACGGAAGTAGAACCTTCAGACTTAAAGACGTAAAATCAACATTTCATTGTTTCCACAACGCCGGATTTCATGATACACCATCTTATCTCAAAGATAACGGTACGGAGACTCATTTTGTAAGGCCAGAGCATTTAATTATAGATTAATAGACAGATGTTGGATATTCTTGACTCGATCGAACAACATTCAGGTTTCTATTTGTTTTGTTTAGTCGTGCTTACTTGCATCTGTGATCTGGGAATTGCTAATATTCCAAATTCCGTGCTGTCCGAGTTCTACTTCACTATTTGTGGAAGTTGAAATAATCTTGTTTGAGTAACTGACTTTGGAATCCTTTTCTTCTTCTTTTCTGTTATCATAATTATACATTGTTTTGTGTTTGTTTTTGCTTTGAACCCGTTATTTTGTGTTTCAATTATCATAATTATATTCGGGTTAAAGCCCGTTACCTTTATATGGACATTTGTTTTGCCAATTGTCTCATAAATATCGTTAATGAAGCATTGTATTCGCACTAGGAGCTTTCTCGATTTGCAATCAGCGTTGTATTTTAAGGTCGTTTGCATTTTACATCACATACCAGTTATCGGTATTCTGCGGAGCCTGTCTACCTTTCGACCTACGGATATGATGTAAGTTCGTTTTGCGCAAAGCCGGGTTCTGACCTTCGATGAGTTCTTTTAGCAACTAGGGGTTTAAATGCCTTTTTACTATCAGGTATTTACGACAAATACGTGATTTTAATATAAGTGTTAGTGTCAGTTTTTTGTTGGTCTAAGGAAAGGGAAGGAAAAGGCAAAGGTTATAAGATTAGATTATATTATTTTAAAGATTATATAAACATCTGCTTTTTGGTAACTCGCTAGAGTTTATCATAATATACGTATAATAGATTTCACAGCTTTTCCAGTTCGCGACAAGCGTATATTCGATTGTTTAGATATGTAGCATGATGAACGATCAAGCAAATAAATATTTATTTGATAATATTATCGACGAGAGAGAAGATTTATAATCTTGCTGAAGAAATGTGAAGCAAAAAAGCTGCAAATTCTGTGTTGAAGTTGAAGTGCACGAAATGCCCCCACAGCTGATCTCAATTTCAGTAGGTATCCATATTAATAAATGTTTTAAAAACAAGTTGTTACAATGTCAATCATCTCAGTTACTACGTAAACAATTTTATTATCGACCTCAGAATAATTGCCTAATAAACAAAGCTATTCGACTGATTTTCAACAATTATTATTAGTGCTTTGAAGATTTCTAAAAGTATTATGTTGTTTTTTTGTTTCAACAGTTCTGTTTTAAGCTTATTGTCTTGTCACGTTTGTATGATAAATATCAATTAATATTTAAGTAATAACTTACCGACGCTACTTACCGTAACCTATTTCGTGGCGGACTGTATTGGCCTTCACGATAACCGGAGTTTCTTCGTAACTTTTATCGTCTTCCTTTAAGTTTTCCGAAGTTTCTAGATCTTCTGATTTCGGTACATCGTCGAAGTACTCTTCAAAATTGTTTTTGTTGAAGAAATCAAAGTCTACTACGGCTCGTTTCATTGTTGGGGTAGCGCTAGTCGCATAATCCACTTCGAATTGTAACATTTTCGCAGGAGACATGACATCTGCACCGGGAGTCGGCTTCACAAACATATCGCTCTCATTCTTTTTAGTCAGAGATAATTTTAACAGATTCGGTGGTCTAAAACTCTCTGATAAGCTATTATCTCCCATTTTTGGTGTGTCTATCACAAGTGGTGGAGTGTCCACCGGACTAAATGGCAAGTTCGTAGGCGTATCTGGAGTTTCAATGCTTGGAGTGGGAAGTGTTAGTAAAGGAGTGATAATGTTTGATGTCACTGTACTGTTGAAAGAAGGATCTCTGTTTCCAACAGTAACATTTTCTCCGATAACAGAAAAGTTATCTAAACTCATTCGGAATGTATCATCTGGTAGTTCGAAGCTATCTGTTATGTATAGCTGATTGGAGCTCGACGTCGAGACGCTCTTTTGTGCGCCGTTATCGGAACTTTTACTTTCTAACTGCGGCGAATCCATGGTGCAGTCGCTAAATAGCTATAGAAAGACGCTAGGTAGTAAGAATTCAATATTCTTTATTAAGTTCATAAATGGTCATACACATTAAGTAGTATCGACTTATGTCCTTGAAATTATCTTGCTAATCGATAAGCAAGAAATACACATCACTTCAGTCCGTACACACACATGTATACAACGGTTTTGTTTCAGTGTGCGTCTGTGAGCTGTCAAACTAGTTTCGCGGCATCGTTTTCCTCAATAGTCTGTACAAAACATTCCAATACGATTATAATATCATTTTTTCACTGACAAATTCTTATTGGAGCATTAATTTGACACACTGACACATTTCTAGTATCAAATAGCCGTTTTGTCGCTGTACAAGTCAGTCTAAAAATAGCTATACAATCGTCACTTGCACTGATTTGCCCGCTCTTTTTACTCATTCACAATCGCAGCAAAATAGTAGTAAATATGTCCGACGCACTTAATAAATCACTGCTGAGCTTTTACTTGATAAGTTTTGATTGTATTTTGAGCACAGATTCGTATAATTCACGTTGCAATTGAGAGATACGGCGCGGCGCGGTGCACAACACAACACAGCTATACACGATGTAGTAAATGTCAACAAACATGGATCTTGCCGCGCCTTCGTATTCATTACGGCAGCGTTCTAAAATACCAATTTTGTTCGGCGATTGACCGCTAAATAGTTCTAAATGTTCACATTAGTGGCTTTGTTTTAAGATAACGCGTTTTATCGAAGTTTTAGGTAAATATGAATTGTTTTTCTGCAGCACTTTTGACGTATCGGTTCATTTGACGTTTAGCTGACACCGTGTTCCGGGCATGCGCAGTGGGAAAACGTCTGTGCAGCGCGGGGTTTAGGTTGAATTTCACGTTAGTGCACACGCTCGGGTTTTCAAGGTCGATTCGATATTGCTAGCCGGCTGGCAGACCTTGAAACAAACAAAATCTATTCTATCCATGACCTTCCCTACCTCAGTCCCCTACAATGTCGGCCCAAACTTCTTAGTGTCCACACTGTCCGCTGATGAATAGGGATAAAATTGCGACTTTTGTTAGTTGTTGTTCTATGCAAGAACTAAATATAGAGTAAATTAAATAAATAAAAATATGTCTGTAAATACGATCAACTTTATTATTTTCGGGTAAAATACTTACATTCTAACAACAAAATCTATTTAACTTTCTTTTTCTTCCCACCAGGGCCACCCGCGTTTGTACTTTTTCGTTTCCCGCCTTTTTTCTTGTCGGCCATTTTGTTGAAGCTTGTGTTGCCAGGTTTGGAAAACTTTTTATTTTTTCCTTTTTTATTACTTTTGTTGCCGAGTATTTTCTTGTTGAAGCCTTTTATCCATCGGTCTCGGTTTTCTTCCCACGCTAGTTGTTTCGTGCTGGCTTTGTCTGTGTTGGCTACTGCTTGACTGGAGCCTTGTTTCTTGTTTGTCGCAGTTTCTTCTAGAAGAGTAGAGAATTCTTCTGCTGATGCGAAGAGAGAGCCTAGATCGTCGGTTCCTGTAGAAAGAAATGATTATTGAAAGGTTTTGTTATTATTTTAGTCCATATCCAAGTATAATGGTTTTGCCTATATGATATTGTCATACAGATATTACAAAGTTTTTATGTAGGGCAATAGCTGTATAACGGTCAAAACAAAAACTATTATACTGCTGTTGTGTATTGGCTATCTATCACGGGAGTTACTGGCATATTATTTAGCATTTACTGTTCGGGTGAATTTATGCAACCGAAATTACTTTAAGTACGTATTTTGGGACAAAAAAATGGGCCACCAAAATTACATGTTTTACGGGAATTATATTTATATACTCCGGTACCGGACTTGCACCAACGAGTTAGTAATTTATTTTAAGTCCAATTTCCACTAACACAGTTGGTTCGACCATTACAGACGGCGAAACGGCTCACCACCTATCACGTTGTTCTAGCAGAAAACTCGGTGAGGTGTGGGTACTTAGTTCATCTTGCGATGGATGTGTCTCTGACTGCCTCAACATAACAACATAAGTTCACGCCTTTATAATTCTAAATACAGTACCTTTCAATTTAAGTTTCATCTTTCCTTTAGCATTTTTCTTTCCTGGGATATCAATTTGATCTTCCTCGTCGTCACTATCTTCTAGCAGAAGTTCTGTAAAAGAAATAATGTTTAGAATACAATATTTATTGTTTTTTGGCTAAAGGAAACCATTGGAATGAGTTCAAATGTTAGGAAAGGGGATAGATCGTCGAACATCGGGGGTCAATATCATTACCATCATCTCCCTAGCTTTATCCCGTTTTTCACACAGGTCCGGTTTTTATAGAAGCGACTGCCCGTCTGACCTTCTAACCCGCGAAAGGAAAACCAGCCCAATAAAGGTTAGGTCACGTACTTCCGAAAACGCATTTCACGGGAACGTGGGTAATCATTTAAGATCCAAATATAAAGTCGAAAACAAATTCGAATATCATTGTTCCGATTCGATTGTGATTAAGTTTTTTTTTTAGAGTCTTACCATCTTCATCCCCAGAGAGTTGAGGTTCGTCTTCATCACCAGATATGTTCAGCTCGCCATCACTGCCTGCTGACAAAAAACAAAATATAACTTCCCAATAATATAGCTCGCCACTACAGTCCTCAAAAACAAAATGGCGCTGTTAATATTTTCCTTCGTGTAACCTTCTAATTTCATGGATAACAGACATATGCATCTTTTATCTTTGTTTTTGGGTTTAAAATAGACCCTTTTTATTACACCCAGGCACAATTACATCTTCCACCCATTATTATTCTGATCAAAATAAAGAGAAGCAATGTAGGTAGCAACATCATTCTATACATCATCATCACCAGCCCATTAACGTCCCCATTGCTGGGGCACGGGCCTTCCCTATGGATGGATAGGGAGATCGGGCCTTAAACCATCACGCGGGCCCAGTGCGGATTGATGGTTATTAACGACTGCTAATGCAGCCGGGACCAACGGCTTAACGTGCCTTCCGAAGCACGGAGGAGCTCGAGATGAAAACATTTTTTATTTGTGGTCACCCATCCTATGACCGGCCTTTGCGAAAGTTGCTTTAGTTCAACAATCGCAGACCGAGCGCGTTAACCGCTGCGCCACCGAGCTCCTCAATCTATACATAATGTGATCCAAATATCAGGCAACAATTGAAATTATAGTAATCACTCAATTCCAATTTGCCTTTATGTTTACTGTCTATCTATAGATAGATAGATAAAATACTTTATTGAGCACAATGGACACAAAATACGAGGATGTTTCCCAATAAGATTGGCTATACAAGCCACATGCGAGCACATGAACGTCGGAGTTGAAGCAGTCGCCGTAGCCGACATCGGCTGGATCACATCACCATCATCATTGCACTTTATTTAACCAAACGTCTAACATATAACAATAAAAGTCATCAACAAACAAACCTCCGTCGGCATCTTCCTCGTCACTGAGGTCGGCGGCGTCATCATCGTCATTTTCATCATCTTCATCATCAGCGGTCTTCTTTGGTCGCTTCTGCTTGGTAGCCTCCATTTCTGCCAGGTAGTCTAACTCTTCATCTGACTCCGCTGTGGAAATAGTTCTTATTTTAATGTGGTAACATAAACAATTACCATTACGATGCGATTACTAAAATCAGGACAAAAACTGTCTATTTCTCCCATCAGGTGTCGCTACTGTTGAGTGATCTTAAATTTTGACAGTTCCCTATCTTCTTCTAATCGTGTGGGTTGTGAGGTGGAATACCAGCGTCATCAACCCTGGTGTCAGGGTTATTATTGTAACGACTACATCAGTAAGTAGTAATCGGGGCCAACGGCTGAACTTGCCTTCTGAAGCACGGATCATGTTACTTTCGGACAATCAGGTGACCAGGTGTCATCAGGTGTCCTAACCAAACTAGGACCCAGTCCAGTGGTTGAGCGTTGAGCTCACGATACGAAGGCCCCGGGTTCGAATCCCGGTGGGGACATATTACAGTTCCCTATACTATTTGTATAAATAAAAAAAACTGATTTGGTTATATTTTTACACTATAACCCTTTGCGCAGCGTTTAACTGAAAATCATCTTCCCGAGGTCTTCACCCGTATCCCTGGGCAAGGGTTCTACGTTATACCCCGTAGATCTGGGTCTCTATCCGAACTTAGCCGCCATCTCACTCCGGGCTACTAAAGTAAGAGATTTTGATGATATATCTAGAGGTATATATTTGAAAGAAAGACCAATATTGCAATTTGACATTTGCGCATATAAAAATAAGTGCGCAATGCAAACAAATGTCAAATAGCAATATTGCTTTCTTAGATGAATTGCTTCGATGTGGCCATTTAAACCCCTCAGGTCACCTGCTTCTCTGGAGCCTGTGACGCTGTCCAGGTACTTCTCAAAGTCCTCGCTGGTCACCGAGTCGTTGTCACTGTCGTCATCATCCGAGCCGTTCACCTCGCGACGTTTTTGAAGGAAACTGCAAGACGAAATATACAGGGTGTTAGTGACATCGTAACGAAAGCTTTGAGGGATGATTCAGACCGTGATTCTAAGTTGATATCAAGTGGAATTTTCCATCGCTAAGTATAGAACGGCAAATAATTAAAAAAAAACCCCAAAAATTTTCATTTTCCGACATTAAAATCTACTTGATACCAACTCAGAATCATGAGCTGAATCATTCCCCTCAGTATTTGTTACGATGTCACTAATACCCTGTATAGCAATGTATGAAAATAAGGCTACAACTAGTTAGTTGTTAGTTGGTGGTTAGTTAGTTTCCTAGGTCAAAGATAAATTATAAAATTCTGATTAGTAAATAAAGACAGATCTAACGGTGGCTATACACGTTTTCCTTTTTCTATTGAACCCTAAAAACAATAATATAAAATGTCTTTATTCAGAAAGTATTTATTATTAAACTTACTCATAAAGGAATTTCTCATCGACTGGTATTTTCTGAGCGTCTTCGTTGAGGTACGACGCTGAGTTTACTGGCAGACTTTTTAGACCTGAAATGGACAGATGGCTGGGTCAAAGATAAATGACAAAATAAAAATAACAAGAAAAAAAAATGTAATCGTTAATTTAAAAATAAGTAAGTAGTAACCGGGACCAACGGCTTAACGTGCCTTTCAAAGCACGGATCATCTTACTTTCGGACAATCAGGTGATCAGCCTGTAATGTCCTAACCAAACTGGGGATCACAAAGTGATTTTCGTGGTATGTCCCCACAGGGATTTGAACCCGGGAACACCGGATCGTGAGCCGAACGCTCAAACCACTGGACCACGGAGGCCGTTACAGTGTCGAAATGTCGGCAGTCTCATATCCCTGATAATAACGTGGTGTTTTAATTAGAAGACCAGAACAAATTACGGTAAAATTATGTTCATATATTATTAGCTCGGTGGCGCGGCGGTAATCGCGCTCGGTCTGCGATTGTTGAAGTTAAGCAACTTTCGCAAAGGCCGGTCATAGGATGGGTGACCACAAAAAAAAAGTTTTTCATCTCGAGCTCCTCCGTGTGTCGGAAGGCACGTTAAGCCGTTGGTCCCGGCTGCATTAGCAATCGTTAATAACCACCAATCCGCACTGGGCCCGCGTGATGGTTTAAGGCCCGATCTCCCTATCCATCCATATGGGAAGGCCCGTGCCCCAGCAGTGGGGACGTTAATGGGTTGATGATGATGATGATTATTATGATGGAGCTAAACTGTACAATAATTTACCCTCACTTATAAAAAATAGTAATTCAACATATTGAAACACAGACTGGCTCAGCATATTTCACAAAATAAGTGAATGTCTATGTGGTTTTTGTGATGTTTTTGGCGCGGTGGTTTTTGATCTAAGTAGTTATATTGAGCGATACCTATTAAGTATGACGGTGCATACGACACTGAATAAGTTAATTATTACGTTAAATTATAAGTT
Organism: Pectinophora gossypiella; assembly: GCF_024362695.1. Taxonomy (NCBI): domain Eukaryota; kingdom Metazoa; phylum Arthropoda; class Insecta; order Lepidoptera; family Gelechiidae; genus Pectinophora; species Pectinophora gossypiella. The sequence continues at coordinate 8,162,769 of NC_065428.1, read as the reverse complement.
CTCTTCTCATGTGCGTTTCCATTGACGCGGAGATGTGCAGGAATCGACCAATCACCGTGAGGGAGAGAGTGACAGAGCGTCTTTGTTTTTCGCTCTCTCGAACGCTGTGATTGGTCAAATCCGCACATCTCCGCTCTTCTCAGCCCATCTCCGCGTCAGTGGAAACCAGGGCTTTTTTTGCCAAGTCAGAATTTTGGAACTTTTTAAGTGAAAAAAGCGGGATTCTTTCGTCGAAAGCGGGACATAGTAAAAAAAAAAGTATATAATAAAAAGATTTTGAATATTTATTTTTTAATTTGAGTTCAAATTACGTTTACGTGATAATAGATAGCAAAAATATCCGTAAAAAATGTATTTTAATTGTAATTACGCACGTAACGCAACTCACTACCTGCTGCAGTCCACGCTTGTCTGTGCCATCCGCCTGCGCTTTCTCAGTACGTTGCACGCATGGTCGAGTTATTCCCGAAAAGCGGGACTGAGCCTGTCCCGCGCGGGACATTAAATTTTGATTTAAAAATCGGGACGTCTGGCAACCATGGTGGAAACCCGGCCTAAAGTATCTATTAACAAATTCGAATATCATTGGTCCGAATCGATACATAAAATGAAATGCTCACCTTTAGCCATATAGTTCTTCCGGACGGCAAACTTGGGGTGCGACCCCTTAACCCTCTTGACCTCCCCGTCCTCCTCTCTCTCCGTACGCTTCTTAGGGTTCTTGAACACGAAGCGGTCCAGGAATCGGATCCCGGAGAAATCCTTCAGCGGGTCCCCGGAATATTGTATCAACTGGTCTGTAACGCAACATAACATCAGCAGGTCTAACACGCGCAACGTGACAAAATTATCGATCGATTCAATAAATTTTGTCGAAATCGATTATTTTGTTTTTCCCTAACATGCGTGCCACGTGATTTTGTTCGTATTTTGACAGAACGACATGACTTATTTGGGTTCACATATTAGCACCAATCGACAAAACGACATAATTATATCTTCAGAATCGATAAAATAGCCCTACAGCTCACAACTATATCTACATTTCATTTTTCTTTTAAGCTTTTACTGTTGTATGTATTCTTCACCCGTTGGTCCCGGGCTACCAGCTCAAAAACCAAATTACAAATTCATATGTTTCCATGCTTCGGAGGTTAAACTGTTGTCTCCGGGCTACCAGTCTAAACACCTCCACCAAAACGCAGTGGAGGTGCGTGGTGGACTATGTTTTTATTTATTAAAAATAAGTACAGTACTTAATACATTTTTTTACAATTGACGGTGCAACAAAAACCAACTTTGGTTTTTCCGTACACCGAAAATGTCATTTTCATATCCGCCGAAAAGGGACGGGTAATCGACAGGCAGAAAATTTATGGAACAAGATGGATGGAGAGGAAGTAAGACAAGTGTGTCTATAGTCTCTGCTTACCCCGGTGGGAAATAGGCGTGAGTTTATGTATGTATGTTTTACAATAGCCTCAATGCGCGGTAAGAATTAGATCTGTCAAAGTACGTAAGATAGTGCTGTGGCGTTCATTAATATAGTGATGTATCAGTCGAGATGAGGCCGATCGATTCTTTATGTGTCTTACCACTGAGCAGCCTCTCGGCGAATAGTTTGACAGTGGGGTGGAAGTGCTGTGATAGCGGCAGCAGCTCCAAGTAGGCTGAGCAGTGCGCGCCAGCGAAAGACGGGTTGCGGGCTAGCGGGTTGTACTGGGTGATCTCCTGTTAAATCATTATAAATTAATTAAATATGTACTTGTGGAAGAAGGTTGGTAACATTGGATTAGACTGTAATGTTGTATGTACCTTTTATAAATAAATAAAATAAAAAAATAAAATAAAAAAAACATCAGGTGAGTAACACATATGGACCCGGATTGGGGACAGCAATTAAAAGAGTTACAGTTTCATATTTTTTAGGTTTAAACATAATAAGCAGCATAGTGGAGCAGCGTGGTGGAGTATGCTCCATACCCCCTCCGGTTGATCGAGGGGAGGCCTGTGCCCCGCAGTGGGATGTATATAAGCTGTTTATTTATTTTTCTAATACTTAATAGACTAAAATAAAAAAATAAAGAGGCATAACAAAATACTTCATTGCACACATAGGAAATACAAAACAATAGGCGGCCTTATTGCCGAGTAGCGATCTCTCTAGGCAACCTTAGACTTATTCTTTTTTATTTTAAGTGCAATTTTCTATGGGTATTTAGTGTAATTATACACCCCTCGTCAATTATGTTTAAGTGCCAACCATGTAATAGGTGTAACTATATACCCAGTTTGCTGTCATCAAAGACTATTGCCCATTTCTCTAATGTGTTCTATGTTTTTTTATCTATTATTATATTTGTGAGCCGTGTAGCCCAGTTGGTAGAACGCTTGCCTCTCACTTTGAGGTCGCAGGTTCCAATCCAGCACAGGCCTAAACCAATGTTTGCCGAATTTGTTTTCGAATTCATGTTTGGATTATAAATGATTATCACTTGCTCAGCGGTGAAGGAAAACATCGTGAGGAAACCCACATTCCTGAGAAATGCATTTTTCGGAGGTATGTGACCTAACCTGTATTCGATTGGTTTTCCGTTCGCGGGTTGGAAGTTCAGACAGGCAGTCGCTTCTGTAAAAAATCGGTTCTGTCAAATCTTCAGGTTAGGTAAGCGGACCCTGTGAAAACGGGACAATGCTAGGGGGATGATGATGATGTTGCCTACCAGAACAGCCTAGAAGACATTTAAATAATCATTGATTTTCTAAAACACTGACCTTATCCATGTTGATAGTCTTCTTGAGCTGTATCTTAGTGTCCTGCTCTTTCTCCTCTGTCTTGTCCGCAGTGGTGACCCTGGCGTGATGCCAGCCCGGGACAGCGGCCGCGCCGCGGCGTTTCTTGGGCTTCACGTTACCCTCTTCGTCTATCTTCAAGTCCACGTACGCTTCTTCGTCATCGTCTTCTGCAAGCATTTATTATTTTTTTTCTTATAGAAAGAAAGAAACAAAGAAAGAAAATATTTATTTCCATATTGGACGCCATATTTACAAACTTAAATTACAGAAATTAACAAAAAAAAACAAAGACAAAAAGACAAATAATTACAGACATTAAATACACAATGGAGGCGCTCAAAATAAAAAAAGATCTCCCTCAGCCTCGTGGCATGTATCGTGTGGGTTGTGTGGTGGATTACCAACCCCATCAACCCTGGTGTCAGGGTTATTACTGAGCCGCCTAAGGCCCCTGATATGGCTCATGTAACGACTACATACTTACATCAGTAAGTAGTAACCGGGACCATCGGAGAGAGAGAGAGAGAGAGAATGTTTATTCAACAAAGTGTAACAGAGAGAAAAAAAACAAATATAAAACAATTTTTAAAACTACATAATGTGGCACAGCAGTGAATAGAACACGAACTCAGCATTGTGTCTATTTCTAGAGAAACAGACGCTGTTTACGGCTTAACGTGCCTTCCGAAGCACGGAACATCTTACTTTCGGACAATCAGGTGATCAGCCTGTAATGTCCTAACCAAACTAGGGATCACAAGTGATTTTTTCTTGAAATCATCACGGTCGCAGGGTCTGTTTTCTTAACCTGAAGATTTGACAGGTCCGGTTTTTACAGAAGCGACTGCCTGTCTGACCTTCGGTGGAAGGTAGCGGGTTGCCGCGAAGAGAAAACCAGCCAAATACAGGTTAGGCCACATACCTCCGAAAATGCATTTCTCGGGAATGTGGGTTTCCTTACCATGTTTTTGACCAAATTCAAATTCAAAAATATCTTTATTCAGTAGGTAACATAGTTACACTTTGAATCGTCAATTTTTACATAACGAACGTCTCATCCGCCTAAAACTACTGCAGCTTCTCACAACCTGTATAGCCGGGGAAAAGAAGCTGCAAGAAAAACCGGACCTTTTGTCATTCATTCATTTATTTATCTAGTACGGCTTTGAAATATATAACTTAAAATAAAATTAAGAGGTGTCGACAGGAATCGGGGCCACTGGCTTCAGAACTCACCCATGAGTAAGTCCTTCTTGTCTCCTCGCAGAAGATCAACCTTCTTCTGTTCTGTTTTGACTTCATCATCTGTCGACTTAGTTTCTGCTGTCGAGTCCAGTGAGCCGTTGACTTCAGTTGCCTGTGTTTCTTCATCATCCGTTTCTTCTACTTTCGGTTCTTCTTTCACTTCCTGGAATGTGGATTTGGGATGTTACATACATACATACATAAACTCACGCCCGTAATCCCAAATGGGGTGGGCAGAGCCACAAGTAATCAAAGACAACTTGCAGCCACTGTTGATACGAAGTCCTAAGATGGATATGATGAACCTTATGGTGATAAGGGATCAGCCTATCGCCCATAACATTAGTCCATCATGTTAGAGGACGCAATCCCTCTGTCGGTTTTTACGACATGCCCGGGAAGACAAGCAGCTGAACGTGTTCTATGTTTTTTTATTTGCTCCCAGAACAGCATAGAAGCAATGATGATTGGGATGTTACCTTGTGAAGTTATCTAAGTACTAGCTTCTACCCGCGGCTTCGCTCGCGTTAAACTCGGGGTAACACGGTTCCCCTTTCCTAATGTACAGTCATGAGCAATATAATGTTCCCCACTTTGGGACTCTGTCGCACTAACATATTTGACATTTAGTGAGACTTACAGTTCAATTTGTCAAAAAAGTTAATGTGACATGGTACCAAGTTTTAGCTTCCTACTTTGAAAACTGCGAAATGTCCCTTAAAAATATTTACCCCCCCATTTTAGATAAGTGGGGGGTTAGAAAGAGACAAAAAGTAGCTATGTCACGCTTCATCCCTTCAACTATTCCCACTAAAAAAATCACATCATTTCGTCGCTCCGTTTTACCGTGAAAGACGGACTAACAAATAGACAGACACACACACACACACATAATATTAGTATGGATGAGTGGAGTCCTTACTCCACTAATATCATTATAATTTTGGACATCATCATCAGCCGTACGACGCCCATTGCTGGGCATAGGCCTCCCCAAGGATCTCCACGACGATCGGTCCTGCGCTGCCCGCATCCAGCGGCTTCCCGCGACCTTCACCAGATCGTCGGTCCACCTTGTAGCGGGCCTACCCACTGAGCGTCGTCCGACGCGTGGTCGCCATTCCAGAACCTTTCCGCCCCATCGGCCATCGGTTCTCCTCGCCTCCAATAATAATCGCTTCATAATTTTGGACATAGTAATGGCATATTACAATACTTGCGGATCAGTCTGCAATGTCGTTACCACGAGAGGTCACAAAGTGATTTTGTGATTGTCCCCAACGGGATTTGAACCTGATACCTCCAGGTTATGAGCCCAAATGGCATATAGTCTCAGAACAGAAGGGGATATCTATGTTGGGGGGATGTTTATGTAAATATAACATAAGCTCACGGCTATATCGTTATCATATAATATAACACTTAAAGAATAAGAATAAAATAAATTTATTGCCAGTACCAATTTACATTTGCTATAAGTACTAGGTCATCATCATCATCATCAGCCCATTAACGTCCCCACTGCTGAGGCACGGGCTTTCCCTATGGATGGATAGGGAGATCGGGCCTTAAACCATCACGCGGGCCCAGTGCGGATTGATGGTTATTAACGACTGCTAATGCAGCCGGGACCAACGGCTTAACGTGCCTTCCGAGGCATGGAGGAGCTCGAGACGAAAACTTTTTTTTTGTGGTCACCCATCCTATGACCGGCCTTTGCGAAAGTTGCTTTACTTGAACAACCGCAGACCGAGCGCGTTAACCGCTGCGCCACCGAGCTCCTCAAGTACTAGGTAATTATGAATATTATGAATACGGGCAAAAGGAAATGGCTCAGCTTGTGCTGTGATGGAGCCATGCTATGGCGCCATCCAGCGCTGGGTTTCAGTCATTTCCTCTTCCTGCGATATTGTGCGGAAGTAATTGTCAACGAGGGCTACAGGACATTTAAATAGAAATATGCAGCAGCTTCAGGTAGAAAAAACAATAACATCAAAAGACATACATACATACACATACATAAACTCACGCCCGTAATCCCTAATGGGGTGGGCAGAGCCACAAGTAATCAAAGACAACTTGCAGCCACTGTTGATACGAAGTCCAAAGATGGATATGATGAACCTTATTGTGATAAGGGATCAGCCTATCGCCCATAACATTAGTCCATTATGTTAGAGGACACAATCCCTCTGTCGGTTTTTACGACATGCCCGGGAAGAGAAGCAGCTGAACGTGTTCTATGTTTTTTATATGCTCCCAGAACAGCATAGAAGCAAGAAGCAAAAGACAATCAAATGAAATTATAAGCCACAAATTAAATTATAAGGCACTTACCTCCTTAACGTCCATCTTAGTCCACACCAGCCTGACAGCGTCTTTCTTCCCCCCCTCCCGCAACACGTGGGACACCAATAACAACACGCCGCACGCCTGCGCAGGGCTCATGTAGCAACACAACTGCAGCAACCTCTTCACGAATGACGTCACACGTCTGCTGTCCTTGTCTTGCTTCAAAGACTTGTATATGAGCGAGAAGAGGAGAGCGCTATGTGTCGTGTTGAATATGTCCGCGCTTGTCAGTTTCCGGTAGAGGGCTGTGTAGTATCTGGGGAAATATAATGTATATATATGTAATCCGTGTCTGTGGTGTCCTAAATAATAAATGTTTCTTTCTTTCTTTAAATAAAACAAATATTATTAATTACTTTGTATCAACAGTGGCTGCAAGTTGTCTTTGATTACTTGTGGCTCTGCCCACCCCATTTGGGATTACGGGCGTGAGATTATGTATGTATGTATGTATTATTAATTACATACATACATACTTCCTGTCTCTGGTCGCCTGGAAGAAATTGCTGGAGAGCAATAAGATCGCCAAATGTGCCGTTATCTTACTTGGTATGATTTTTTATAATGTTTCATGTATATGTGGGTGGTGATTAGAGTGAAGGAAGCGAGTATGGTGCGTCAGGATCGTAAGAAGTGGAATTCCGTGGTTTCTGCCTACCCCAAAGGGAAATAAGCGTGATCTTATATATGTGTTGTGATGCATATCGACGATCCAACGTTGTCGGTTGGAAGTTGTATATATATACGTCGCGCTGTGAAAACTTCGTTAGCGCGTTGTAGGACTGCATTGAATGATGTGCGCGCCATCTGTTGGTAATGGGCGGAACTTGCTGGTCAACTAGTTGGTTTATAGCTCACCGATCCGACGTAGTTTTAGAGGCAGCACTGATCTGGAAGAGCAGCGCAAGCGCGTGTATGGCGGTGTTCATAGGCGCCAGGTGCACCAGCTTGTGTATGGCGTCCACGTGCGCCGGCGTGTCCGCCAGCCGCGCCGCGTCCGCGAACGGGTACGCGCGCTTCACGCCCGTCAAGATGGCCGCCATTAGACGCGTGTCTATGTCGCCCTGGTGGGGTAAAAACAATTGTGGTTAAACAAATTTAAATTTTATGTACTTACCTACCTATTTCTAAGTTTTATTTTGCAATAGTTATAGTTTTCTTATTTACATACCATTTAAATATTATTTAAAGAAAGTTAACAGTTAGTTAAGTTAGTCTTTGTTTTGAACATAGCCTTTCAAGACATACATACATAAACAGCCTATATACGTCCCAATGCTGGGCACAGGCCTCCCCTCAATCAACCAGAGAGGGTATGGCTTTTAAGACCCCAAACTATTAATTATTTTTTTTCTACTTATTTATGAATTTTAATCAAAAAAAAACCTAATAATAAGTTCGATGTAATATCAGGTTTTTCTATGACGTCACAGTGTTTCTTTTCACATACATAAACTGCCTATATACGTCCCACAGTAGGGCACAGGCCTCCCCTCAATCAACCGGAGGGGGTATGGAGCATACACCACCATGCTGCTACACTGTGGGTTCTCCAAGACCTCCAGATCGTGAGCCCAACGCTCTAACCACTAGACCACGGAGGCTGTTCCTTTTAATTTTTTTTTGTGTCAGTGCCGTACCGAATACTCATCAGTATACTAACCTTTTTAATAGAAGCTTTGAAGAAGGAGAAGTATATCCTGATAAGGTTTTCAGCAATCCTGGAGTCATCTTTGCCGAGGAAGAACTGATTGAGGAAGCATATGCCATAGTATTGTGCCCGGGATGATATGTTGCTCCTAAAATGACATGAATTATATAAATTAATCCATCATCATCATCATCTCCTTAGCGTTATCCCGTTTTTCTCAGGGTCCGCTTATGGTCCGCATATAAATAAATAAAATATAAAATATAGACAATATAAATATACCTAGTTATGAAATAATTATAAAATCCTGTCGCACTATTATATTTGATATTTATTTTATTTTATTTTGGACAACAGACAGTCATAATACAGCATTTGTATCCTAAAAAAAGTAATAAGTGTAGACAATGGCCCCGATTCCTGCAGACACCGCCTAATTTTATTTTAAGTTATATCCGTCATTTTCATATCCGTCGAAAAGGAAAGGAACGGATGATTCACAGCTCTTAATTTTAGGAAGAATGAGTAAATGAATGAATAACCCGGGCGAATCAAAAGGTACGTCGCTGGTATGCAATCCGTTTGACGTGCTGTTTACTTAACTGTGTCGGGTTATTGATGGATGTAAAATTTTTAGACGGTTGGTTTAGATTTGTGCTTAAAATTGACGTGTGTTCCATAAATTTTATGCTTGTCGATTACCCGTCCCTTTCCTTTTCGGCGGATAAGAAAATGACAGATATAACTTTAAATAAAATTAGATGGCATTTACAGGAATTAGCACCATTGAGTGCCCACAATTTCTTAAATAACAGAGTTATGTATGATAAGATCAGATTAAGACGTCTAAGAACAATAAAGACATTGATTTGTTCGACAAAAATACTATTCGCCTCAGCCTACCCGCTAGGGGAGACAGGCACTATACTATGCTGCGATCCGAGTACAGCAACGAACGAATCCATTAATTTAATGAGACTTATGGTTTAATTTGTCAAAAATGTTAATGTGACACGGTATCAAAGTGTATACATATTAGTACTCGTGACCATACAGAATAGGATAAGTTAAGAAATGTTTATGTTTTATTATGATCCATATCAATTGATCATGACTGTACATACCGGAACAACATCTTTTCGATCTCGGAGAGCACGACGGCCTTCATGTTGGGGTGGTTGTAGAGCAGCTGGCAGAGATGGTAGATGACCTTCGAGCCCACCGCCTGTGTGGGGTCGCCCAGCTTGTTGATTATGTTCGTAAGCAGCATCTGGAGGTACAAATTAATAGTAATATGTAGCTATTCGATCGTTCATGGTTATGGCATCGGTACTGAAAAGTATCGGCGTCCGAAGGACGTTATATACGATCCCGACGACCCGATTACTCTAGCCATAGAGGCAGCCAATCAGCTCGCGACACCAAACACTTCAGTACCCCGATACCAACCGCGCCGGCGTGGTCGACGACTTCCCTCACCCACTAGGGTCAATTAATTCTTTCAAATAATTTTCCTCTAAGACGACGCCCTGAGCCGAGGTTCGCCCGGTCACTATTTACTAATGTAAGTACGTAGCCATTACATGAGCCATGTCAGGGGCCTTTGGCGGCTCGATAATAACCCTGACACCAGGGTTGATGGGGTTGGTATTCCACCTCACAACCCACACGATAAGAAGAAGAAGAATAAAAATCTATACTGTTCACTTCTGTCTAACCCTTCGGGGATATAGGTGTGAAAGTGATCCTCACCTTCTCGCGCTCGGGGTGGTGCATCAGCAGGTATGACATGGCGCTGACCGCCTTCTCCTTGTTGGCATCCACCGAGTCGTGGGCGAACTTGTTCAGCGCCTCCACGTACGCTGTCAACCAAACACATAGGGGCCGTCCATTAATCATGCGAGGCTCGAGAGGGGTCGAGGGGTCCATGAAAAAATCACGAAATATCATAAGAGGGGAGCCTCCGCCCCAGGTGTAGTAATGTAGCGGACCCAACTAGTTGGCCACCTAGTTCCGCTCACATGCAACAGATGGCGCCACATTCAATAATGCAGTCTTCAAGCAGTCGTGAAACGCGATATCGAAGTTTACACACAAGACGCATATATACAACCACCAACACAACACTGTTGGATCGTCGATCCCCAGTCACACTACCGACTTGTGGCTAGCGGGGTACTATGCTCAGTTCGGTAGCACACCCTTGCCGCCAAAGTAATATATCACGAGTATTTATTTTTTCGGCAAACGCGCGAGACTGAACCGAAAAGCGGCGTTTCATGCTATTATTTTGGTAGGTACTAAAAAATACACGTGATATAGGATAAGGGGTGGGGGGGGGGGGGGGTAGTCTTGAACCTCACCATGTATCACCAAGGGGGAGGAGGGGGTTAAAATGCAAAAAAAAAAACATCACATGATTAATGGACGGCCCCATAGGAAATCAAGCAGTGAAAGTATTTGACAGCCAACCAGATTTGGATCGTGTACTAGGATCAAGATAAATTATGAAATTGTGATTACTAAATAAAGACAGGTCTAAACATAAACAGAAATAGCCTATATATACGTCCCATTTCTGGGCACAGGCCTTCCCTCAATCAACCGGAGCGGGTATGGAGCATACTCCACCACAGATCTAAAACTACGAAAAACATTTTCCTTTTTCTATTCAACTTATTTATGAATTGTAATCAAGAAAAACGTAATAAGTCCGACATTTCATCACGTTTTCTACGACGTCACAGTGTGCTTTTTCATACAAATTCCATAGTAATTTCGTGTTTTGACATTTAGTAAAAAGTAACTGATTTGACTAATTGCAAACTAGCCTATTCGTCACAGATAACATATAGGATAGGTACAAATGGATAAAATAGGCACAATTGGCAAAAAAAAGAAGTAAAAACTCACATCCGTAGAGCTCTTTCAACTGGTCTTCGAAGTGCCACAGCTTGAGTATGTTCCTGCGTGCCTGTTTGTTGCCTGACGTCATCTCGTCCACGTGGCCGACCGCATGCTGTTCAAATGTACGCAGCTTCGTGTCCGGTATCAGTAAGTCGGATATCAACAGCTCTGACAGCGCGTCTGTAATGGAGAACGGGGTATTTAACGGAGTAAGATGATCCGTGCTTCGGAAGGCACGTTAAGCCGTTGGATGTTTTACAGAGATCTTAAAAGAAGAGGAAAGTACAAACAGAAACCCTTAAGGGCACAACAACAACTTAAAATTGTACACAATGAAAATAGAAAACCAAGAATAAATATAATAAAGATAATGGCCCCGATTCCTGCAGACACCGCCTAATTTTATTTTAAGTTATATCCGTCATTTTCATATCCGTCGAAAAGGAAAGGGACGGATGATTCACAGCTCTTAATTTTAGGAAGAATGAGTAAATGAATGAATAACCCGCGCGAATCCAAAGGTACGTCGCTGGTATGGAATCCGTTTGACGTGCTGTCTACTTAACTGTGTCGGGTTATTGATGGATGTAAAATTTTTAGACGGTTAGTTTAGATTTGTGCTTAAAATTGACGTGTGTTCCATAAATTTTATGCTTGTCGATTACCCGTCCCTTTCCTTTTCGGTGGATAAGAAAATGACAGATATAACTTAAAATTAGATGGTATTTACAGGAATTAGCACCAATGTTAAAAAAAAAACCTAACTTACTGATGTAAGTACGCAGTTGTTACACGAGTCATGTCAGGGGTCTATGGCGGCTCAATAATAACCCCGACACCAGGATTGATGGGGTTGGCAATCCACCTCACAACCCACAAGATAGAAAAAGAGCGGTGTACTTGACTGATATGGAGGATATCGAAAAGAGAAGCATTATCATAGAATAAGGAATAATACTACGTATAGAACGGCAACTCTCCGCTCCCCTCGGTCTTACTTTAGTCTTCAATCGTAAGGGCATCAGACGTCACACACACACAGATGCGCGTGTACGATAACGTCAATGTGTAGTGTCTGTGTAAAACGAGGTTTTCGTATGAAGTGTCCGGGTGTGGCGTTAACTTTACATTTTTGAACTCTGTGATTTTTTTTTAAAAAGAACGTCTAGGGCCCTGTGCCGAGGTTTTTCTTGCAGCTTATTTCCCCCGGCTATACAGGTTGTGAGAAGCTGCAGTAGTTTTACGCGGATGAGCCGTTCGTTATGTAAAAATTGACGATTCAAAGTGTAACTATGTTACCTACTGAATAAAGATATTTTTGATTTTGAATACATATTTATTAAACTTGTACTTGCCTATGATAACAATGCCATCTTTCTTTTTAGCCGGTTTAACACTGTTGATTAGATTTCTGAGCGCTGTAAGATTGTACAGCGGATTATCCTGGAAACAAACATGATAAAAATTAACATAACATTAAAATTGTATTGTTCTTTCTAATAATATTGCAAGGCGAGAGGGAAACCACTGCCCTATTTTTCCCTAAAAAAGTAGCATGGAAAATGCTGCACCGACAAGAGCGTGGCTCTTAAATTGATGATGATAAATAATACTGAAAGACAGATAGGAAATAGTTTATTTTAGATTCAAATAAGTAGGTAAAGAGTACTGAGAAGTGAATTAATTTAATCCTTATTAAGGGTGGCGCAAAGGAGGCCTGTTATCGGACACCCTAACTAATATTAATATTAATATAAATCAAAAAAAGTAGACTATCTAAAATATCGAAGAATAAAGGCAACTTTTATTTATTTTATTATAAAAAAAGGAAATCAGCACAGCGAAATTGTTATGATTATGACATTCTCACAATGAGAAAATGCCACAAAACATATGAGCTGTGTCCAAAAAACTAAAAAAGAAAATAAATCTAAATAGTGTTAAATAAATTGTGTGCATGTTCCTTTGAACACTATACTCCTTTGAGTATTGGCATGTATTTACAGTAATGTATAGGAAATTAATAGTTATTCATAAAATACCTGTATTAAAATTGTTGCTGCAGCCACTCTGTCCCCTATAGCACCCTTGTTCAACAGAGTTTTAGCCCACTGGTGGTCTGATGATCCACTGCGGTTTTGTTCTAGTAAAAAAAAAAGTTGAAGATGTGAAAAAACTATAAAAAGATAGGTATTGTATTTAAAAACATGCAGTATTGCATGACCACATTGCAAGCAAATTAACGCATTTGTATTTGCTAAAAAAGCACTGAAAGTAATTATGTTTCATTTAAGATTTATACATACATAAACTCACGCCGGTAATCCTTAATGGGGTGGGCAGAACCAAAAGTAATTTAAGACAGTTTCCAGCCACAGTTGATACATCATATGATGGATATGACGATAATGGATTTTTATATAAGCTTTATTTTATTATCTTTTTTTACTATAGTATTGAGACATTATTTAAAGGTGATTTTTCTTAACTCATCTTGTAATGGCCTATACCTCTGCCTAATTGAGAATATAGTAATCATAATCTTAACATTTCTTGAGTTCCACATGGTAGAAGGTTGGTAACAAGGTGAATAACACATATAGACCCGGGTTGGGCACAGCAATTTAAAACAGAGTTACAATTTCATATTTTTCAGGTTTAAACATAATAAGCAGCATAGTGGAGCAACGTGTATAATAGTGTGCTCCATACCCTCTCCGGTTAATTGAGGGGAGGCGTGTGCCCTGCAGTGGGACGTATAAATATATAGGTTGATTATGTATGTTGTATGTTAAACATAATAAATAAGAATAAGTATATAATTTAGACATAAAAGTAACTTCAAAGAAACAACTTATCATTAAATTCCTGCAGAGTATAGAAGCTTTGGTCAATTAGGTACTGTTTCAAGCTTCTTTTGAAATTAGTTGTGAGCTTATAAACAGAATCAGACTATATCTCATACAGCTGGACGCAGGCTTCCCCTCAAACAACCTGAGGAGGCGTGGAGCATAGTCCAACTGCTGGTTGGGGTTAGTAGAGGTATTTTATGGCTAGTAGCCGGGACTAACAGCGTAATGGACTTAACATGAGCTAAAGTTAATCTTATTTATTTTCTTCGTCAGCTAAGGATTGTAACCACAAATTATTACATTTCAAGATTCCTCCAAATGTCTTTCTCAGTCAACTTACTTGTCTCATAAGCTAATGTGTCACCATGCAGAGCACTGTTAGCTTCTTTCTTTAATTCTTCAATCTGTTCTTGTGTTAATGTCTTAGTAATACTGGAGGGCTCTTCAGGCATCTGTAAATAATTATTATATGAATAAATATGTAGTCAATAAGTGTGTAAGTATGTAATCGTTACACAAGTCATGTGAGGGGCCTTTGGTGGCTCAATAATAACCCTGACACCACCGTGTGGGTTGTGAGGGTATTCCATCTCACAACCCACACAATAAGAAGATTATTTAAATATAATGTATAAACAAGTAGACAGTTGCTTCAACCAGGGCCAGGGCCGTAAAAAAGGCGGGAAAACATTCTCGTTCCAAGAAATCAAAATAAATACAAATGAAATAATATGCCAGTTCCAAATTAAAAATAATAAAATTGTGACAGAGATTCACGACTTTATTCTGTCTGTTACATTAAGTTATATAATCTAATAATAATTAAATAATAAAATAAACATTATGTTCCGTCTTAAACTGTGCTGGGGCCTATGGGCACACAAGAATTTAAATTTTAAGTCTTAATTAATATGAGGTTCTTTGTTTCAGAATTGGGTCTGAGGCTCAGGGAGAAAACAGGTGACTCCCGCTCCGGCTCGTTCCTGGTCCAAAGGCTGGCCATTGCCTTTCAGCGCGGTAATGCGGCTAGTGTTGTGGGCACCTTTGCTCCGGGAACAGTGAGGGGCGGGTTATTAAATGACTAGTTTTTAAGTTTGTATTTGTAACGTATTGTTATTTCTCATATAAAAGTATTTATTATTAAAAATTGTTGGGATTTTGTGGTTATAACATTAAGGTACCTGGGTTGTATCGACTTGCTAGTTTCACTTACAAATCGAAGAAAACTATAGATTGTATGCAGCAGCTGTGATAACAAACAATAAAGAGACGTTTTACCTGATGATACCACTTCTTTCTCTCTTCAAACTCCAATGTTTCGGCAAAATGCTTCGCAATACCTTGGCCCTTTTTCTCATCGGCATTTTTGTCAACTTTCCCATAGTTTGTGTATGCTTCGTCAACTAATATATTTTCTTCAAACCTTTTGTGCTTCATTTTAATATATTTTTTACTGAATTTCAACACATTAATGTACTTAAAATATAATAAAAACAAGAACACGTGAAAACCTTGCGGATTGATTTGACAAATGGAAATGAATGACAGCTGACAGTAGCAGTGTTTTTTATAAAGTTAAGCTTGTCACACACTAGTATTTCATTAAATACCGGTTTTGTCAAATCGATTGACTATAAAGAAGAGTAATATGATAGACCCATTTCAGAACGTCATGTTACGTACTATAGTTTTAGTTAAACTGCATATTTTATCTCTTTCCATCTAACATGAATCTTTATACTGATAAAAAGAGACAGCTAATATTGAAAATATCATAGAAAATATGTTTTAAAATGGCAACACTGATAGATTGGGTGTGCCTAATTGCCATGACGAAGAATATTCGTCGTTATTGCGTTGTTGTAAAGTCTAATTTTGTTTGGTACGTACCGTTCAACCATTTGTCATTTGCTGGCAGGAATAAAAAAAAAGAAACTTCCGATACTGTATTTTACTATTTAGTGTATTAATTGTTAAATTATATTATTTTAAGCTTTAAATAGTGTTAAATTAAGATCATGGACGACCAAGGGAGGAAAGTTATCGTTTGCGACAACGGCACTGGCGTATGTACTTCATAATTTACTTATAAATTTCACTTGTGATAAGCACTTAACGTTTCCTTATGAAAATTTTCGTGTTTGCAGTTTGTAAAGTGTGGATACGCGGGGAGCAATTTTCCCGCGTTCATCTTCCCGTCGATGGTGGGCCGGCCGATCATCAAAGCGGAGAATAAGATCGGTGATATCGATGTCAAGGTATGTTGTTTTTGTATGAGTCAGACTTGCCCCCTGCAAGGAAATCGGTAAACCAGAATCTACAATTATTTACAAAGCTACACGTCTATATATATATACAGGGTGTTAGTGGCATCGTAACGAAAACTTTGAGGGGTGATTGAGGCCATGATTCTGAGTTGATATCAAGTGGAATTTTCGAACTGATCGAACTGAAAATAATTAAAAAAAACACTAAAATTTTCATGAATATTCGGACTGAAAATTCTACTTGATATCAACTCAGAATCATAGTCTGAACCATCCCCTTCAGTATTTGTTACGATGTCATTAACACCCATACCTACTTGTATGGCTACCGTATGTACTTGTGCGGGGTGTAAGTGACGTCATAACGAATACTGAGGGGGATGATTTAGCTGATTATTCTGAATTAATATCAAGTGGAATTTTCCATCGCAAAAGTATAGAATTGAAAATAATTTTAAAAATCTAAAAAAAAATTATGAATTTTGCGACGAAAAATTCCACTTGATATTAACTCAGAATCATGGTCTGAATCATCCCCCTGAGTATTTGTTACGATGTCACTAACACCCTGTATTTCCATTTAAAATGTGGATAGTCAGTAAAAAATGAGGGACTTTCCAGGCTACGTTCACCAAAAACAATACATAGATGGCGTTGTGCAGCTTTAACATGATAATTACCTATTTTCTCATTACTCGGGTACATAGTTAATTACTTCAAAATACAATGTAATGTAGAAATAATTGTTGTTTGCCATTTGGATCACATTATGTATAGAATTATGTTGCTACCTATATTGCTTCTCTTTATTGTTCAGAATAATAATGAGTGGAAGACGTAATTGTGCCTAGGTGTAATTAAAAAGCGACATCAATTATACCCAAAAACAAAGATATAAAATGCATATGTCTGTTATCTATGAAATTAGACTGTTAACATATTTTATTTTCCCGAAAAAACATTATATATTAGGGAAAAAAAGCATTTTTCTTTATTAAACAAAGGAAAATCTGTATGGCGCTATCTATATTGTTTTTGAGGTATGTAGCCTGGAAAGTCCCCCATTATTTACAAATTTTTTTTTTTTTTTATCATTATTATTTTTTTTTTATTTAAAATGTGGATAGTGTTGAAAACATATAAATATATTTAAGATTTGTATTTTAAATATGGAAACACTTTTGTAATTACATTCATTCGCGGAGCTTTCGTTCTTCCCTTCTCTCAATACAACACAAGACAAGACGCTGCTGTTTTATTTCATTAAATAAATTTCACCGTCCCGACACCCAAGGATTTCTTCATGGTCCTTCGAGCAACGTGAGCATAGTGTGCAGCTCATCTACAGGTGTTTGCGGCCAAAACGGTGCGACGGATCAGCACGATTTTTGCGTCAGAAGTTTACGTCGGGCAAGTTTGTGAGTCCATTCCAGTCGCCATTATTCCTGAGCAACGCGGTAAGATTGTACTTCATTCATTCACTCAATCATCGTTGCCGCGGCGGAAGGACACACCGACGTCGAAGTGTTCAAAACCGGAGAAAGCAATCTTCATCTGCGTGTAACCGAATTTACAAAGAAGAACTTCAATAGTGTTCGTTTATTTGTAACGATTTTATTTCGTCAAACTCGCCGAAGACAAAGGACAACGCAATACAAATAAAATTGCTATCTCACTCACTCATAGCATATTACGGAACATTAATATTGCTACAAAAAACGCGATGTTCGGAGTGAAGTGAGCGATTTTTAGCAATCAACGTTGTCGTTCAATACAATCGATCTCGATCCCAATCTTAACAGGAATTGTATTGCATCATTTTTTTACCACGTTTTCGTATACCGAGCGACCATATTTTTTTCAGGAAAAGTAAATTTAAACAATTCAGTACTTGTTTACGTAATTAGTCAGCAATATGGCAAGCGACAACGAGCTATTTAACAGGCGGAAATATGTGAAAGGCACGATGACGCGCCTACGCAACTCGCTAACGTCGGAATTCCTCGCGTCCGCATCCGAACAAATGTTACGCACGAAGCAAGAACATGCCCAGTCCATCTTCAAGGAGTATATAGACCTGACTGTTCAGGTCAACGACGACCATGATCCCACTCCTGTTGAAGAGGCCTACTTTGTGTGTATGGACTTACTGCGCACTACTTTGCAGTCAAGATTCGGGACGACGGCGGCGGCGGCAAAGCCAAGTGGCGGTTCTAATAACGTCACGTCTAAGTTAAAACTCCCTGATATTCAAATTCCACCATTCGACGGCAAGTACCTAGAATACAAACCATTCATCGAATTGTTTACGGCGCTTGTGCATAACGATTCTAACATTGTTGACATTCAAAAGTTTGTGTATTTACGAGGTTTTCTAAAAGGAGAAGCCTTCGATCTTATTAATAATTTACCAATACAAGGCTCAAGTTACAGTGAAGCATTGACAATCCTGCGTGATCGATATGATAATAGTCACAAAATTGTATTTGAACATATATCCAAGTTATTGGATCTTGCCTCGATACCCAGGCCAAATGTAACCATGTTACGTAATTTAATTTCTGTTGCAAAACAGCATGTAGCAGCTCTAAAAAATTTAAATGAACCCGTTGACAAATGGGACAGCATACTTGTATGCATTCTATCTCGCAAACTCGACCCAGTCACTAATAGAGCTTACTGTTTGGATAGGAACTCATCTCAATCCCCAACTTTTACAGATTTCATAAAATATCTTGAAACAAGAGCTCTAGCTCTCGAAAACTCGAGCAACAATGATGTCATCGGCGCTAGGAAAGTACAAGCTACTGCTGCAGTAACAAATAATCATGTAGCTAAGTGCTATTACTGTGGTAAGTCAGATCACAAAATATTTTCATGCCCCAAGTTTTTGCTTGCATCGATTGCAGAACGTGTTGAATGTATAAAAGCTAAAAAGCTATGCAAAACCTGCTTAAACAGCCATACAGGGAAATGTCGCTTTCATTTTAAATGCACTCACTGCAAGCAAAATCACAACACGCTCTTGCATGATGGAAATGAAACATCATCATCTAGTACTGAGGGTGGGGTAACGTTGCTGTCAGGCTTAAATGACAACAACCAAGTTTTGTTACCTACTGCCAAAGTAAAAATATTAACTAAAAATGGGCAGGAATTGATAGTCAAGGCTTTATTAGACTCTGGCAGTCAGTCATCTTTCATTACAACTAAATTAGCTAATCTAATTGGGAGAAATCTACTAGCTACAAACACAGAGGTTTCTGGCATTGCTAAAACTGGAAAGAAAATACAAAGTTCCTTGCAAGTGGACATATTTTCATGTGCTTATCCCTATAAAGTTAATACTAACTGCCTAGTGGTGGACAAAATAACTACTAACTTGCCACAAAACAGTTTTGACCTGTCACTTATTAACATTCCAAAAAATTTATTACTAGCAGATGACACATTCAATAAAACAAGCGAGATAGACATTTTATTAGCTGCTGACATCTTTTTTCAGGCGTTGCTGCCCCAGCTTGAGGACCAGCACAATGAGCTCAGCGATCCCGCGACACCCCGACTCGTTCACACGCAGTTTGGTTATTTGGTTGCAGGAAAAGTCCCCGTACAGTCTCCCCATGAACTTCAGAGTACCCCTGTTTCTTTGTTTTGTCAAGAATGTAAAACAGACTTAAATTCTAATGTTATTCAGTTCTGGAAATCTGAGGCTGTACCAGAAATATATCCTGAGCACCCCACGTCTGAACAAAAATATTGTGAGGAATATTTTAATGAAACGGTTCAACTTGTTGACAATAAATTTGAAGTCTCAATGCCCTTAAAGATTCCAATTTACGATGTAAACAATACTTTAGGGAATTCTCTAGTTCTCGCTATGCGCAGATTTTTGAATTTAGAGAAAAGGCTCCATAAAGATGAAGCTTTGTTCAAAGAATATCAAAGTTTTATTCATGAATACATAGACCTTGGCCATGCCAGCTATGTCGATATTTCTAGTTACGATTTTAACAAAGATGCGGTATACTTTATGCCACATCACCCTGTCATACGTGAAAATGCAGTTAGTACTCGTTTACGTACAGTATTTGACGGATCTATGAAAACAACAAATAAAATTTCTCTGAATGATATTATGTTGAATGGCCCTGTGGTCCAAAACGAATTATTCGACACTCTATTGTTGTTCAGACTAAATAAATATTTTTTCGCTTGCGATATTAGGCGTATGTTTAGAAATGTTTTAATAGAAAAAAGTCAGAGGTCACTCCAAAATATATTATGGAGAGATGACCCCCATGAATCCATAAAATGTTTACAATTAAACACTATTACTTATGGCTTAAAAAACTCATCTTTTTTAGCAACAAGGTGCTTAAATGAGTTAGCTTATAGATTTAAAAATGAATATCCTTTGGCTGTCCCAGTAATTCTAAATGCAACATATGTTGATGACATATTGTATACTCATAATGATTTAAATGTAATAATAGAAACAAAAAGTCAACTTTCACAATTGTTATCTAAAGGTAGTTTCTTCTTGCATAAATGGTCAGCCAACGATTCCAGTATTTTACAGGATATTCCGAAGGAACAGAGGTATTCTGGAGAAATTAACATGCAAAAAGATGTTAAAACGTTAGGGTTGAATTTTGACGTCAATTCAGACACTTTTAAATTTTCCCCCCCGCCTAAGCAATCTGTCAAGACCAAAAGAGAAATCTTAAGTTTTATCAGTAAATTTTATGACCCTCTTGGACTGATTGGACCAATCTTTGTGCAAGCCAAACATATTATGCAAAAGCTATGGCTGTCCAAAACAGACTGGGATTCTATTCCTCCGCCAGAATTAAATAATAAATGGCAATCACTTTATAATGACTTAACTAACATGTCAAGTATTCATATTGAAAGGAATACAATGTGTAAAAGTGAACATCAAACATTTCAATTAATAGGATTTTCAGACGCATCCAATGTGGCATATGGTTGTGCAATTTATGTGAGAACTATTGACATGCAAGGTAAAGTTCAAATGTCACTATTATGCTCTAAGTCACGCATAAATCCCATTGCACCTAAACAGTTAACCATCCCACGTTTAGAATTAAACGCTGCGCTTTTACTTGCCAAGTTAGCTTCAAAAGTATACAATACTATTAGTCAGAAACAGATAGTAAATGAAGTTCACCTTTACACAGATTCACAAGTCGTATTGGCGTGGTTGAAGACCGATCCAATCAAATTAAAATCTTATATTGCGAATAGAACAAAATTAATTACTGAATGTACTAATAACTTTAATTGGTCCTATATACAGACAGATAAAAATCCTGCAGATTGCTTGAGCAGAGGAACAAGTCCCTGCGACTTACCAAATCACCACTTATGGTGGTCAGGGCCTAAGGAAATGTCAGGTTGTAATTATAAATTTAAAAATTGTACTTACCAATTACCCGAGGACATTCCTGAAATTAAATGTTCACAGAACGAGGCGGTCTGTGCGGCGGTATCGCTGAGCTCAAATGGGTCGTCATTCCTTGATAATTTTATTCACAAATATTCTGATATTAACAGAATGAAACGTGTACTTGCATATGTCATTAGATTTGTAATAATTCTAAACCTAACTCGGCCAAAATTAAAGAAAACTTTGTTTCCTTTGCTGAGACTAACAATGCATTATCTCTGCTTATAAAGCACGAACAGCTCAAGTATTTTTCTAAAGATTTAAATGCTTTGCAAAACGGTATGCAAGTACAAGCTTCTTTAAGAGGGCTTAACCCGTTTATAGATGCTCACGGTCTTCTCCGGGTAGGAGGTAGACTGCAACATTCTGGTTTGCCATATAACCAAATGCATCAAATTATATTACCTAGGCAATCTCTAATTACTCGTATGATAATTGAAAATGAACATAACAAGCTTTTGCACGCAAGTCAAAAATTAATTTTGTCTAGTTTAAACCAACGTTATTGGATTGTCAATGCTTTACGCTTAATTAAGAGTGTAATATTTAAATGTATTACAGAATAGACCAAAATGGAAAGATAACATGCCAAATGTAAAGATAGGCGATCTTGTCATTCTGAAAGAATTGGACACACCCCCCATGACGTGGCCAATGGCTAGAGTCACAAAGGTATTTCCAGGTAGTGATGGAAAAATAAGAGCCATGGAAGTTAAAAAAGCAAATGGTAATTATCACAAAACTTCTATAACTAAAGTTTGCATATTGCCTTTAAATTAAATACCTAACAATTTAAGTAAGTTGTTATCAGGCTCAGTCTAACTACCTATTATTATTATTACCTGTGTATAAGGTTGTCCAGTTCTCGTAGGCCTAGATGCTTCTCAGGTAACCTAATTGTGCCTGAGAGGATGCCAAGAGACTTAGGCTAAGTTAATTAATAAGTTTAATTAAGTTGAATTGTAAAACTATTCATTTTCCTAACTAAATTATAGTTATGTCACTAAGACTGGTTACTTACCAATTTACGTTTGTAAAAGGAACAATTCCTAAGTTATATATAAGAGTAAATAATCGAATAATAACTATAAGAGCAAATAATTGATTTCACTATTACTAGCTGCCTATGTAAAAAGTTCATAAACTTAAAATTTAATTTACTTTACTTAATTATAAATGTAAAAAATAAATACTAGATACTTACATAGGTACTTACCAGTAATACTTACCTCAGTGGTTGTATAACATAAAAGTTAAAAAGGTTAAGTGAAAAACAAAAAATAATTGTAGTTATGTTTATTGTAAAATTACAGTAACTTATATACTAGTAAACCATACTTACATAATTGTACTTACCTTCCAAACTTAAGCTAGATAAATTAAAAGTACTTATCTTCTAAACTTAACCTACTTAAAATAAAACTATAAATAGATAATATTATAAATAATAAGTTGAATGTGTAATTGTAATAGATAGTTCAAACTATTCTTCATAGCACTGACAAATGCAAAAGTTATCGCACACATTTGAATCAGTTACCTATTAATTATATACTTACAGTCCATTATCGAAGCATTATCTTTTGCCTTGTTGGGAGTTATGTTGAAAACATATAAATATATTTAAGATTTGTATTTTAAATATGGAAACACTTTTGTAATTACATTCATTCGCGGAGCTTTCGTTCTTCCCTTCTCTCAATACAACACAAGACAAGACGCTGCTGTTTTATTTCATTAAATAAATTTCACCGTCCCGACACCCAAGGATTTCTTCAGATAGTAATAAATAAAATAAACAGTCCACTTATCTGCATCATACCTAATTTGTTTACAATAAATAATAAATAAATAGTAATTATCAATAGTAATAAATTATAATACCTTAACAAAGTGGAGTTCTTTCTTTATAATATGATAACAAACTTGTTTCTGTACATTATACTATATTATTTTAGTGCAGTTTTCAACATAGTAGGATCATCCATTATAGACATGATATGTCTCACCACCTATCACATTGGTCTAACAGAAAGCTCAGTGTGTATGTTTATTGGTGTAATGTTTATTATTTTTTTTTAAAACAAGAAGTTACGGAGGGCTGTTATAAAAAATCTAGATTTATTCCAACTTTCAATGTGTTACAGTTCCAGAATTTATGTATTGGAGTAAGTTTCTGTAAGGTTTTAGCATGGAATTTGCAAAACGTCTAACAATGAGTTTTTATGTTTTGTCTCGTTTGACAGGTGCAAACTAAAAAGCATGAGAATTTCCCTTACATAAGTTACATTGTGTATATTCCATAAGCAATTAAAATAATTTTAAGCAACAATAAATGTATATAAATTAAAAATAATTCAGGAATTATTTTTATTTTTATAAATTTAATATAACATAGCCTAGTTAAATCTGGGGCCTTAGCTCGCACCTAACTTGGCTAAGGCCCCAGAATCACATTAAAATTACATCTAAGCATTATTTGTTATTATCTCTGCATTTTGTCTTACAATGTTGTAGTATTCTCTAGAGTGTAGTGTGTTCACAAATAATAAGCAAATCCCTTCAATTATGGGCGAGGACACAATCAATACTAATAATCAATAATCAATATTTAGTTACAATGTTTTAAAAGACATGACTCTTAAACACTTTCAATCTAGAAAACGATAATCAACTATTTCTCTCTCTTCTTCTTCCGGCCTTTTTCCATTTCTACTGAGGGTCGGCTCTCCTAATCTTTCGTCGCCAGAGTGTTCTATTCTGGCTTGTTATTGGGTCAACCACTTCTCTAATATTTAGCACACATACATTAATTACAATATGACAAACAACATTTACAGTAAAGAATACAATGCAATACAATAAACAGTACCAATACAATTAACGTTTCACGCTCACCAGACGCTCGAGCCCGAGATGGTGCAGGTAACAGGCAGCACTGTAGTACCTACTGCAATAATGCAATTTGCAATGTATGCTGTGCACTCATGCACTCGCTACTTATAACATCCTTAAGTTTCATAATTATGGGTGAAATTGAAAACAGTTTAGTTGCATAGTAAACTATTTTTAACGGATAGATGCGCGATTAAATATTAAATAAGGTAAAAAAATACCTAATTAATGGTTTCCCCCATAGATTTTCTTAAAATTAAATTGACCATCAACCATTGGGTGGAATATTACATTTTTATTTAAGTTCTAATTGTAAGTTTTGATAGGTAGATAGTTAATCAAACTCAAAATCTTAATTTTGCAACTAGTTCAAACTAAAATAAACTGCTTTTTACTGCAGTTATTGTGATATATACTATATATTGTTACAATTTTATTAACCTAATGTTTTCAATTTCATGCCAATTTAGAAACTATTTCTTATTTATTTCATTATTTTGAAATGTATTTTTATTTTATTTTTAATTTTGAGTTTGTAAATTTAATAATATGGGTGACATTATTTAAAATTAATAAATTACATTTCTTATTATAAAATTTCGACACTGCAGAACTCATTTTAACAAAGTTTATTTACTTGCTACTTGAGTTTTAGTGGCTACTTAGTGGATATACTTAGCCAAGCTGCAGCTATACAAATATAGTAAATTATATAAACACAGCATATATGCTTGCTTACAATTTATTCTTGTAAAACTCGTAATTTTAGATACATCATCTTTTTTAGTTCTTCAAAATCATGTTTTTTTTAATAAACCATTATTCATAGCAAATTGCCACTTAGCATTTCTTAACCAGTTTTAACTTTCGTAGTCTTAAATGGCAACATTATTAGTAACTGCGGCATTTCATTGGACTAATGTCAGCGGTGTTACCATTTTAGATCTATCAAATAACATTTAGAAAGACATTATGATATAGATATTTCATAGTTATTAACTAGATATATTGAGGTAGTGAAATCTCTAGTAATTCGAGTTATATTTACATAATTTTTAAGATAAATTACTTACAATAAAAAATAAACGAACAGTGAACATGTGTATATAAATTTGACACCCAAGCAAAATTGAATCCAATTATCAAATGATTCGATTGAACTTTGCTTGGCTGTCAAATGTTCCCAGTTTGTTTACTTTTTATTGTTAAAGTTTTTAAATTGTATTATACATAGCTTTGTACATTTAGCATTTTCTAATAAGTTTTGAGTTTTGTGATGTTTTTCAGATATACTAAAATTATTTTAAGTGGTTGCAAACTTTAATGTCACATTGCAATATTGCCTTTTATGTGGCCTTTTAAGCCTCCCTGATAATTTGTGGGTCTACCCACCTTTTTAGTATGTGCAGCCATTTAAAACGCTGTTTCCTTTAACAAGACTGTGTATGGACTGCAGTTCTGACTAACGCCGCCATGTTGGAGCGTGTTGTGATGATGCGAGTGGTTTCAGGACCTGATGGTGGGAGACGAGGCGTCACAGCTGCGTTCCATGCTCGAAGTCAGCTACCCCATGGAGAACGGGGTGAGTTGATTACTTCCTGAGGGGTTAAAAATGCCACATCAAAGGGCACATTCCCCAAAAATATTTAGATGGCACTGTACTCTTTTAACGCAATTTTTCAATGAGTTCCTTCTCATTGCTCAGGTACATCATTACTTAAAAATATAATCTAATGGCAGATGCATATATAAAAAGTCTTGTTGCTTGATATATGCAACAGATATGGTGTAGAATTATGCTGCTACTTAATTTGCTTCGTTTTATTTTGATCAGAATAATAATGGGTGGGAGATGTCTCGTGGCTGGGTGTAATAACAAGGGTCATCATTTGTATCCAAAAACAAAGATAAAAGATGCATATATATATCTGTTAACCATGAAATTAGAAGGTTAAACGAAGGCAATATTGTATAGCGCCATCTATACAGGGTGTTAGTGACATCGTAACAAAAACTTTGAGGGGTGATTGAGGCCATGATTCTGAGATGATATCAAGTGGAATTTTCCGTCGCAAAAGTATGGAATTGAAAAAAATTAAAAATAAAAAAATACAAAAATTTTCAGGAATATTCAGACTGAAAATTCCACTTGATATCAACTCAGAATCATGGTCTGAACTATCCCCCTCAGTATTCGTTACGGTGTCACTAACACCCATACCTACTTGTATGGCTACCGTATGTACTTGTGTGGGGTGTAAGTGACATCGTAACGAATACTGAGGGGGATGATTCAGCTGATTATTCTGAGATAATATCAAGTAGAATTTTCCTTCGCAAAAGTATAGAATTGAAAATAATTAAAAAATAAATAAAAAAAACATGAATTTTGCGACGAAAAATTCCACTTGATTTTAACTCAGAATCATGGTCTGAATTAACCCCCTCAGTATTCGTTACGATGTCACTATTACACCCAACCACGAGACACCTCCCACCCATTATTATTCTGATCAAAATAAAACGAAGCAAATTAAGTAGCAGCATAATTCTATACCATATCTGATGCATATATCAAGCAACAAGACTTTTTATATATGCCTTCCTATATTCCGATCCCTTATGCCTTCCTATAAGGTTAAACGAAGGCAATATTGTATAGCGCCATCTGTATATTATTTTGGGAACGTAGTCTGGAGCTTCGTTTATATAAATTGCTTCGATGTGGCCCTTTTCACCTCCCTGATTTTTAATAAGAATTTTTCAGATAAACCGCCTTCCTTACCAATAAACCATCTATCACGTTGGTCTAACAGAAAGCTCGGTGGTGGGTACTTAGGGTGGTATTAATCTACATAGGTAACTTAATGTACTTATACTTATAATTATGGATATTAATCTGAAATAAATAATTTGAATTGAATTGAATGTAAACGTATTTACAAATTTTAAAGAACGTCTAGGGCCCTGCCGAGGTTTTTATTGCAGCTTTTCCCCGGCTATACAGGTTGTGAGAAGCTGTAGTTGTTTTGGGCGGATGAGACGTTCGTTATGTAAACATTAACGATTCAAAGTGTAACTATTTAGTTATTTTTTTTTGTTGGTATTTTTATTATACCAAGTCTTCCTATTTATAATGCAGTCTGTAAAAGTTTCATAATGTATAGCTGTATGTATACCTAAATAAATAGAAAATTTGATTTACCACACGGTTGGGATGCTTTTTTAGAAAAATATATTATGTAGTATGATAATGTATGTTGGCATCCCCAACAAAATTATATTTTAATATTTAAGTATGGCAATACTGGCCTTTCTTCTTCTAGAGTCTGCGAAATGTGTATCGTGTGTTAACATTTTATAATATACTACGTACAATTAAGAAAAGTGCCGTCAATAACATTGTCCAGCTGTATTATTCATCGCATCGCCAACACCTAGATCCCACAAGTATGATAAATGAATGTTTGGTTAACCTAATAAACCCCTTCCCCTTCCCACAGGTGGTCCGCAACTGGGAAGACATGTGTCACGTGTGGGACTACACGTTCGGACCGAGCAAGATGAACGTGGATCCCCACGACACCAAGATCCTGCTCACTGAGCCGCCCATGAACCCCACCAAGAATCGGGAGAAGATGATTGAGGTAATGCTAATAATAAGTAATATTTACCTTTAGCACACCGAGGACACTTCATACAAAACACCTCTGTTTACACAGACACTACATATTGACGTTGTCGTACACTCGCATCTGTGTACGATAACATAATGAACACTAAAGTAAAACCGAGCTCACAGAACGGAGCTCAGTCGCTGGTGGGACGGAGAGTTGCCGTTCTATATTATGGTATCGTACACAGATGCGCGTGTACGATAAAATAATGAAGACTAAAGTAAACGCGCTCGGTCTGCGATTATTGAATTTAAGCAACTTTCGCAAAGGCCGGTCATAGGATGGGTGACCACAAAAAGTTTTCATCTCGAGCTCCTCCGTGCTTCGGAAGGCACGTTAAGCCGTTGGTCCCGGCTGCATTAGCAGTCGTTAATAACCATCAATCCGCACTGGGCCCGCGTGATGGTTTAAGGCTCGATCTCCCTATCCATCCATAGGGAAGGCCCGTGTCCCAGCAGTGGGGACGTTAATGGGCTGATGATGATGATGGTGTTCCTAAAATATAATATTTAAATTCACAGGTGATGTTTGAGAAGTATGGCTTCGACAGTGCGTACATAGCCATACAGGCAGTGCTTACTCTATACGCTCAGGGGCTCATCTCTGGAGTTGTTGTTGACTCAGGTATGTCAATATATAAAGTGCTACAATGTATACTCATAATAGGGTAGTTTCCAACTAGTCAAATCGGTCACTTTTTACTAAACGTAAATATACGAAATTACTAAAGAATTTGAGCCCGAACCGAACCCCCTCCGGTTGATTGAGGGGAGGCCTGTGCCCAGCAGTGGGACGTATATAGGCAGTTTATGTACTAAAGAATTTGTATGAAAAAGCAACATGTGACGTCATAGAAAAATGTGATAAAATGTCGCTATTATTATTACATTTTTGTTTATTAAAATTCATAAATAAGTTAAATAGAAAAAATAAAACATTTTCAACATTCCCGAGAACTACAATTTTCAGAGGTATGTGACATAACTGTATTGGGCTGGTTTTCCCTTCCTTACATTTGGAAGGTTAGGTAAGCGGATCATGTGAAAAACGAAATACCTATAGGGAGATGATGATGATGATGAGAAAAAAAGAAAACTTTTTTGTCACCGTCTGTCTTTATTTAGTAATCAGCCGGGTCTGCATGACAACCGCGCCGCGCGCGGCACTAATTATATTGAGCGCTCCGATCAATAGCCGTTTAACGTCCACCTACGTAGATAGCATTCGTATCGTTTATTGGTCCAAGCGCTCGATATAATGCGCGGCGCGGTTGTCATGCAGACTCGGCTGAATTTAATAATTTATCTTTGACCTAGGAAACTACTCAATTAGGTGTACAGTCATGAGCATTATAATGTACCCACTTTAGATTTCTGTCGCACTAACATATTTGACATTTAGTGAGACTTCCAGTTCAATTTGTCAAAAAAGTTAATATGACATGGTACCAAAGTGTATACATATTAATGCTCGTGACCGTACATAATTAGAGTTAGGGCACCTCGGACACTTCATACAAATAATTCCTTATTGTAGGTGATGGTGTGACGCATATCTGTCCGGTGTATGAAGAGTTCGCTTTACCCCACTTGACCAGACGTCTGGACATCGCTGGCCGAGACATCACCAGGTACCTCATTAAGGTAAGAGGTTATAATTTATACTCGTTGTGGGCGAGGTTTATCATCATCACTAACTTAAGAGCCACGCTCTTGTCGGTGTAGCTTTTTTTTTTGACGTCACTTATTGTAGATTTGCCGCAGATGGCATTAACTACTTGGCCGGACAAATGGGGAGCGTTGAAGGCTCTCACCCGGTACAACGTTTAAGACAACAGGCCTGAGGGTGCCCAGTTGGGCGCGAACCTCGGCTCAGGGCGTCGTCTGAGAGGAAAAATATTTGAAAGAATTAATCGACCCTAGTGGGTCGATAGCGATAAGCGCTGAATGAGGGAAATCGTCGACCACGCCGGCGGGGTCGGTATCGGGGCTGTCGGTGTAGCATTCTCCATTCTTGTATATCAAAGACCAATTCCTTCACCTCCTTATAAGACACGACGTTCGCCTTCTCTTTAATCTGTTCCATGTGGGCGAGCTTTATAGACGTTGGTCCCGGCTTATAACCGTTAAAACACCTCCACCAACCCGCAGTAGAGCAGCGTGGTGGAGTATGCTCCATACCCCCTCCAGTTGTTTGAGGGGAGGCCTGTGACATCGTAACGAATACTCAGGGGGATGATTCAGACCATGATTCTGAGTTAATATCAGGTGGAATTTTTCGTCGCAAAATTCATGTTTTTTTTTTAGTTTCTTTAAATTATTTTCAATTCTATACTTTTGCGATGGAAAATTCCACTTGATATTAACTCAGAATAATCAGCTGAATCATCCCCTTCAGTATTCGTTACGATGTCACTTACACCCCGCACAAGTACATACAGTAGCCATACAAGTAGGTATGGGTGTTAGTGACAACGTAACGAACACTGAGGGGGATGGTTCAGACCATGATTCTGAGTTGATATCAAGTGGAATTTTCAGTCTGAATATTCATGAAAATTTTTGTGTTTTTTTTTAATTATTTTCAGTTCCATACTTTTGCGACGGAAAATCCCACTTGATATCATATCAGAATCATAGCCTCAATCACCCCTCAAAGTTTTCGTTACGATGTCACTAACACCCTGTATAGGCGGTTTATGTGTCTTGAATAAGTATCACAATATATGATTTTTGACACTTAAGTTACTCCTGCTCCGTGGCTACGCGTTCAACCACTCGGCGGACTTCGAGACAGTCCGTATGATGAAGGAGAAGCTCTGCTACATCGGATACAACATCGAGCAGGAACAGAGATTAGCTTGGGAGACTACTGTACTTGTCGAGCCTTATGTCGTACGTATTTACCACAACATTATTTGACTCACCCTATCACTGACTCACCCTTTCACTGACTTACCATTACACTGACTCACCCTATCTCCACTCACCCTTTCTCTGACTTACCTTTTCACTGATTTACACTTTTTCTGTCTCACCCTTTTTCTGACTCACCCATTCTTTGACTCACCCTTTCTCTGACTCACCCTTTCTGTGACTTACTCTTTCTCTGACTCACCCTTTCACAGACTCACCCTTTCTCTGACTCACCTCTTCTCTGACTCACCCATTCTTTGACTCACCCTTTATTTGACTCACCCTTCCCCTAACTTACCTTTTCACTGATTTACCCTTTCTCTGACTCACCCATTCTTTGACTCCCCTTTCTCTGACTTACCCTTTCTCCGATTCACCCTTTCTTTGACTCACCCTTTCTCTGAGTCACCCTTTCACAGCTCACCCTTTCTCTGACTCACCTCTTCTCTGACTCACCCATTCTTTGACTCATCCTTTCTCTGACTCACCCTTTCTCTAACTCACCCTTTCGCTGACTTACCCTTTCGCTGACTCACCCTTTCTCTGATTTACTCTTTCACTGACTCACCCTTTGACTGCCTTAACCTTTCACTGATAAAGTTTTAATCAATGTTCAATGTGTGGTGCAGTTGCCAGACGGTCGCATAATCAAGGTTGGCGGGGAGAGGTTCGAAGCCCCGGAGGCGCTGTTCCAGCCGCACCTCATCAATGTGGAGGGCCAGGGCCTAGCCGAGCTGGTTTTCAACACTATACAGGTATTGTAGAAAAAAAAAACAAAATATTTTGTATTATTTTTATTATATTTTCACCTTTTTGTGATTTTTGTAAACAAACCCTTATTCTCTTTCAATTAATTTCAATATTTTCAATCCGAGTAGAAAATGAGCCACTTTAACGAGCCCTTTAATATACATTATATTTTTATATGCTGCAATTTTATCATTACTTTTCGTAAGATACTGCGTACAACAGTATTTTTTCGATAAATAGCCGATCTTACTAAGGTTTTTAGCTTTCCTCTGATAAGGAGGGATTTCCTTGCACGATAGTCGATATTTTCTAAAATTCATGAAAATTTTAGTGTTTTTTTTTAATTTATTTTCCGTTCCATACTTTTGCGACGGAAAATTCCACTTGATATCAACTCGGAATCATTGTCTGAATCACCCCCCTCAGTATTCGTTACGGTGTCACTAACACCCATACGTACTTGTATGGCTACCGTATGTACTTGTACAGTCACGAGCATTAATATGTACACACTTTGGTACTATGTCACATTAACTTTTTTGTCAAATTGAACTGTAAGTCTCACTAAATATCAAATATGATAGTGCGACAGAGTCCTAAAGTGGGTACATTACATTGCTCATGACTGTACGGGGTGTAAATGACATCGTAACGAATACTGAGGATGATGATTCAGCTGATTATTTTGAGTTAAAATCGAGTGGAATTTTCCATCGCAATAGAATTGAAAATAATTTAAAAATTACATAAACTGCCTATATACGTCCCACTGCTGGGCACAGGCCTCCCCTCAATCAACCGGAGACAGCCTCCGTGGTCTAGTGGTTAGAACGTTAGGCTCACGATCTGGAGGTCCGGGTTCGATTCCCGATGGGGACATTGTCGAAATCACTTTGTGAGACTGTCCTTTGTTTGGTAAGGACTTTTCAGGCTTGAATCACCTGATTGTCCGAAAAAGTAAGATGTTTCCGTGCTTCGGAGGGCACGTTAAGCCGTTGGTCCCGGCTATTAGCCGTAAAAATTTAAAAAAACTAAAAAAAATAATCATGGTCTGAATCATCCCTCTAAGTTTTCGTTACGATGTCACTAACATCCTGTATTGTGTCTTGTAGGCGGCCGATATAGACATGCGCAACGAGTTGTACAAGCACATCGTGCTGTCCGGGGGCTCCACCATGTACCCGGGGCTGCCCTCGCGACTCGAGCGCGAGATCAAACAGCTCTACCTCGAGAGGGTGCTGCGGAACGACTGCGACAAACTTGCCGTAAGTATTTTTACACACATCATCATCATCAGCCGTATGACGCCCACTGCTGGGCATAGGTCTCCCCCAAGGATCTCCACGACGATCGGTCCTGCGCTGCCCGCATCCAGCGGCTTCCCGCGACCTTCACCAGATCGTCGGTCCACCTTGTAGCGGGCCTACCCACTGAGCGTCGTCCGACACGTGGTCGCCACTCCAGAACCTTTCCGCCCCATCGGCCATCGGTTCTCCTCGCTATGTGTCCTGCCCACTGCCACTTCAGCTTTGCAATTCTTCGAGCTATGTCGGTGACTTTAGTTCTCCTGCGGATCTCCTCATTTCTGATTCGATCGAGCAGGGAAATACCGAGCATAGCTCTCTCCATTGCCCGCTGAGCGACACCGAGCCTCCTCACGAGACCCATAGTAAGCGGCCACGTCTCACTGCCGTAGGTCATCACTGGCAACACGTACTGGTCAAAGACTTTCGTCTTGAGACACTGAGGTATTTTGGACGAGAAGATATTCCGCAGCTTCCCGAACGCTGCCCATCCGAGTTGGATTCGACGAGAGATCTCTTTCTCGAAGTTGGACTTACCTAACTGGATTATTTGACCTAGGTAAATGTACTGGTCTACAACTTCGAGAGTTTTTACACACATATTCATATTCATTTATTCGTAATAGTTCGTATTACATGTCATATGTCGTATATAATCTAGGTTACATTCTACTAGTAGAATAATTCATTTGGTATCATTCATTACACATTAAAAACAAAATAAAATAATAATAATCATAAAATGAATACAATAGCGTAATAAAGAAGTCATTCTTAAATATTAAAATAAAATTATGAGTGAAATGAAATAAATATACATAATAAATACATACATAAACTCACGCCTATTTCCCATCCGAACGGCCTCCGTGGTCCAGTGGTTGAGCGTTCTGCTATAAATAATAATTATAATATTATATTCAAATACATCAAGGTATTTCACTCACAGGAGGATCACTTTGTGATCCCTAGTTTGGTTAGGACATTACAGGCTGATCACCTGATTGTCCAAAAAGTAAGATGATCCCTGCTTCGGAAGGCACGTTAAGCCGTTGGTCCCGGTTACTACTTACTGATGTAAGTAAGTAGTCGTTACATGAGCCATGTCAGGGGCCTTTGGCGGCTCAATAATAACCCTGACACCAGGGTTGATGAGGTTGGTAATTCACCTTACAACCCACACGATAGAAGAAGACTCACAGGAAAAAAGTTTCAATCCATATAAGGGCGCCCGCCGACGTCAGACTTTTTGTAGGACAGATAATCAGGCTGATTTTTTGGCCGACTCATTTCCGAAATTTCCATTTTTCACCGATAATCGGAAGGGTCGGGATGCACCGATTTTATTTCTTAGGCTTTTGTGGTCCAGTGGTTGAGCGGCTCACGATCCGGAGGTCCCGGGTTCGAATCCCGGTGGGGTACTTTGTGATCCCTAGTTTGGTTAGGACATTGCAGGCTGATCACCTGATCACAACCCACACGATAGAAAAAGAGATTTCCCATCGGGTTAAGCAGAGATTATACTTTGAATTTTTATACTTTGTATTTATCAGTGAGTTTTAATTTACTTTCACCAACATACAACAAGGATCACAAGACATATATATATATATAAACAAAACCCAAAATTCAAGGCATTGTCCAAAAAAAGGACATAAAAAAACTTATATAAAGGCTACAAAAATGTTCTGCAAGGAGTTAAAATGTTCTGCGAGGAGTTCACAACAATTTTAATATTTATATTTCGTTCCCTTCTCTACACTAGTATCACTTTGTGCAAAAAAGTAAGTTGATTCTGTGCTTCGGAAGGCACGCTAAGCCGTTGCTCCCAGACTACTAGCCCAAACACCCCCACCAACTCGCAGTGGAGCAGCGTGGTGGAGTATGCTCTATACTCTTTCCCGTTGATTGAGAGGAGGCCTGTGTCTAGCAGTGGGACGTATATAGACTGTTTATGTTATGTTAAATTTCGTTATTATTTTTTAAGAAATTCAAGATCCGCATCGAGGACCCTCCCCGGCGCAAGGACATGGTGTTCATCGGTGGCGCCGTGCTCGCCGAGGTGTGCAAGAACCGGGACAACTTCTGGCTGTCCCGCCAGGAGTACCAGGAGCAGGTGCGTTCTTTTTTATTAAGAGACATTTTTTGAAAGAAAGAAAGAAAAATTAATTATTTCCATATTGGACGTCAAAACGTGGACGTAAACTTTTTTTTTATTTTGGTTTTCCCCGAAGGGTAAGGCAAAGGGAACTATGCCCATACAGCCATGTCTGACATATTTTTTTTTCTTGATGATTAATGAAATGATGAAAGGTGATGATGATGAAACCTAAGCCCCCACCCTCGGAGTAGACTCCTACTCCGAACCCCAAACGAATTAACTCAAAAGTCCGCATAAACTTTTGAGTTATGAAGCGGCTTCCCGGCACGAAGCGAAAATAGGCAGATACACTTTGTTCATTGAATACTCCAATATAATAACACTCGCGAATGTCTTCCGACTAACTTAATGCGATCATTAACCACAAAACACCACTTGTATTAATTATTTAGATTATTCAATGAAGAAAGCAACTGTCCCGTTCCCGGTTCCCGCCGAAAAGCCGTACGTAAACTTTAATTTACTTAAATACGTAAAAAATAACAGTACTGTCTTTATTTTTTAATAAAATGGGCCTGCGTGGTCTAGTGGTTAAGTAACAATGAGTACGACGTTTGACCGCTTTTATTGATGACGTCACAGGACTAAATATCCATACAAACTCCAAAGAAAACTTTCGTTTTGACGTTTCGTAAACAGTCTCGTTCTCAAATCTCGTTTGACTAGGTTGTCAGGTATTACACAAACACTACATACTTACATAAGTATAGTAGTCTGAATCAACTGAGTAACATGTCCTCCGAAGCAAGGATCATCTTACTTTAGCATATATTTTTTGTGTCTGTTATGTTTACGTGCCTCAAATTTCCATTTTTTTTTCAGGGTCTTGCCTGCCTTAGGAAGTTGGGACCCCGAGCAAGTTAATGACAATAACTATGAAAAATTACTTAATTATCATAAGTAATTGTAAAAATGTATTATTCCAATTTAATTTAATGTAATAAATATCCAATTAAAATTACGGTAACTGTCAGCGCATCAAATTAATCGCATAAGCTCATGACTATGTCCCAATCGGGGTAGTCAGAGGTACGTCCATCGCAAGATGAACTAAGTACCCACACCTCACCGAGCTTTCTGTTAGACCAACGTGATAAGTGGTGAGCCGTATTTTTTTTATATTTAAATAAATATAATGGAATGCAAAGATAAAATTAAAATAAACTATACTCTAAAAAAAATGCCCTGTACCTTCAAAAGCATCTTAGGACAACCGAAATACTTAAAAGAATAAACTATCTAAGTCAAATGAAAATAAAAACATTAGAAAAACATGAATATATAGCGTTGAATACTTCCCACCTTCAACGATCGGGAATGGTACAGAGCCTGTTCTACCACGCTGCTCCACTACGGAGTGGTGGAGAAGAGGATAAAAACTGAGTATTTCTCCCATCAGGGGGTTAAAATGCCCACATCGAAGCAATTCATCTAAGGGTGGTATTAATAAACGAATCTTAGCTGAGACTGCCCTCAAGACCATGCTCAAGTCTCTGTTTTTATATCAGAACTGTCACATTGACATGATCTTGAGGGCAGTCTCGAAGCTGAGATTAGTTTATTAGTACCACCCTAAGAAGAGTTGAGATAATAGTTAAGAAAAGTTGTTTGCACTGCGCACTTACTATTATGTCAAATAGCAATATTGCTTTCTTAGATGAATTGCTTCGATGTGGCCATTTTAACCCCCCAAGTGTCGCTACTGTTGAGTGATCTTAAATTTTGACAGTTCCTCGTACTATTTGAGTAAACAAATATTGTTTTGGTTATATTTTTACATTACAACCCTTTGCGCAGCGTTTACCTGCAAAAACAGAGTGTTGTATTTATACATTGTTTTAAGTTTGCGCAGTTATTAAGTTGTCGAGTATGTGGAATCCAGTAGTAGGTGTTGTAAAAAGCTTGAAACGGCCTAATGTGGTGAAAAAACGTGAGGACACAGTGAGTGCGGTTTGTCGTAGTGAGTTTCGTGCGAGTTCAGATGGTTCCGAACATTCCGGTATCAAAAACATAAACAAGCGGCAGAGAAAGAGGGTAGACAGATATGTCTGCCCGTAGAAAATTATGGATCTACCTACTCCACTCCAATCTCATCAGTCATCCCGTGATCATGGCACTTGCAACAGTGTCGAAATATCGGGAGTCTCATATCCCCATTTAAACGCGGTAAGAACCCGTTATTATGTGTTGTATTTATTCTTAAAGTTCGGAAAGCAAACTTGGAAACTTGTTTTCAATCAACAATGCCTTCTTCCAACTGATGGCTGCTTTTCTTTTTCGTAACTCATCCTACAGACAGTGTATCCCTTCACGTTGCTCCCCATTTTATAGCCATTTACCACGAATTTTAGCTGGACAGTGGTGCTAATTCCTGCAGACGTCATCTAATTTTATTTTAAGTTACACCTGTCATTTTCTTATCCTTTGAAAAAGAAAGGGACGGATAATCGACAGGCATAAAATTTATGGAATACACGTCAATTTTAAGCAGAAATCTAAAACAACCGTCTCAAAATTTTACATCGGCCAAAAAGCCGACAGAATTAAGTAGACAGCACATCAAATGGATTCCATACCAGCGAGATGCCTATTTTATTCGCACGGGTTATTCATTCATTTTAAAATTAACTTGTTGACAATCATCCGTTCGTTTCCTTTTCGGCGGATAAGAAAATGACGGGACAGCAGCTAGCAGGAATCGGGGTCAGTATGTAAACTGACAAAATTTAGGAACACTCAACAGTGCTGTCGCCTACATTTAAGGTGATACGTTTCAGTCAGCTAGGTAACGCTGCGTCAGCAGATGGCGTTACTTCTGCAGTTTTCGTATTTTTTTCCATTTATTCGTTTAGTGTTGAGTTCTGACCCAGTGAAATGTTAGGTGGCGAAATCTTACATACATTATCTTTAAGTTAAGCTACAATTTTGAAGTATTTACTGCAGATATCATATTGAAACATTGCATCAAAAGTTGGTGTCATTTCAATTTGTGTACAAACACGAAGCTGTCACACACACATGCGAACTAGGTTAGCTATTAAAAGAGATGCATAATTTGAAGTCTACTTCTAACTTCTAAATGGCGCATTTGGTAAAGCAGTCGCCGCCATTCTTAAGTTTCACGGTTCAAACCCAAGTGCATGTTTTAATTCTTTTTACTTTTTGTATTTTTTTTACAATTGAATTTGGCGAACCCGTCTATTTGTTACGGAATTTTCAAAAAGTATCACTTTTACCAATAATATTATAATTATACAATAATGTACTTTGCACTAAAGTACCTTCCGTAATTTCCGTATTTTTTATTTTGTAAAATTCTAACAGGCATTAATCGCATCAGTGAACATGCGGCTAACTAAAAAACTACTGAACGGATTTTCATACGGTTTTCACCAATGAGTAGAGTGATTCATGGGCGTGCTTTAGGGTATATAATTTATACAAGTATTTTTTTTTTTTATAAATTGGTTCAAAATATGATGATGAATGTCAAACATAATTATCGTTACAAATATAGCCGACTTGGAGCTTTCGGCGAAAACACTGCCTGAGCCCATTGAGATATAACAAAACAACGTATGGTTGAATTGTTCCTTTTTTGTAGGTCTACCGAAAAGTCCACAATATGTCATAATAATTATATTGTGTATAAAGAATTGTGTATATGTATTGTATGATTTTACAAATAACGATCACAGTACAGTAATAATAAGGTAGATTTTTCCTAAATTGCGTCGGTTCAAACTTTGTCGCATCGCGTTTGAAAGATGTAATAGCGCTTCAAGACGTCCCGCAAGCACGGCGCTGGTGTCGCAGTATCCGCATATAATTATTATGACTTGTCATTTAGTTCCAATAAAATCCGCGGGACTTCATACGTATGTCAGTGACAGCTGGTGATAGCATGCGGGACACTTAGCAGCTAATCGAATTCTATGTTGTTTTCGCGCCCAGTCCAGACGACTTGCAGCGCATTTCTGGACTTATATTTACGCGTGGTGTTTGTTGTTAGGTTAGTTAGTTCAGGTTAGGACGTCTTTTTTTAACGAGGACGTTAAAAAAAGACGAGGCTGGGACGTATTGAAGTAGTATTTCCATATATACGCGGCCTGAAATGGGCTGTTTCAGGGACCTGAACTGGTTGCTGTCGAACTTATTATCACGTTTTCTTGATTAAAATTCATAAATAAGTCAAATAGAAAAAAGAAAAAAGATTTTCGTTAGTTTTGGATCTGTCATGATGTCTGTGATGTTTGTTTATTATACATAAGAATTTCAAAATTTATCTTATTTTTTTCCTAAAGGGCAAGGCAAAGAGAACTATGCCTATACAGCCATGTCTTGTGTTTTTTTTCTTGATGATGATTAATGAAATGATGAAACCTAAGCCCCCACCCTCGGAGCAGACTCCTACTCCGAACCCCAAACGAAGTAAGCGGCTTGTTGGCGTAAAGCGAAAATAGATAGGTACACTTTGTTTATTGAATATTCCGATTTAATAATACTATCGGGAATGTTTTTCGACTAACTTAATGTGATCATTAACCACAAAACACCACTTCGTATTGATTATTTAGATTATTCAACGAAGAAATCAACCTTCCCGTTCCCGTTTCCACCAAAAAGTCCGCGGCAAAGAGAATATAAATAAATCTGTATGTTGGATTGAAAAACAATTAATTAAAAATGACTACTATCTAGGCCGGCAAATGCAACAACTTTTTTTTTGATTAGGTTTTCCCCGAAGGGTAAGGCAAAGGGAACTATGCCCATACAGCCATTTCATTTTATGTATTGATTTTTTATTATAATATATGTCCTCTTTTAAAACACGGTACTTACCCATTATTTAAAAATGTTTAAATAATATGCGTTAAAACAGAAATATTTTTCCAATATTCCTTTTCTCAGATTGTAGTATTTTTAGTTTTTTATTTATATTTATTCTCTTCATACAAAATCTCTTTATAAATTGTCACTGACATTCTATTACACTTGTCAAGTAGTCAAAGCCTTTAGAGAAAAAAAAAATATCACGCACACAAACTAACATTGACACCTCTACACGCTCAGCAAATACACTGTAATCTGCACCACTACAAATGTAGAATTGATCAAAATTGAGGGTCTGAAATATGGTACTTCTCGTATTCGGACCCTAAATTTTTGTTAGTTTGCGAAAATAATACACCAAAATATTACTATTTATCGGTTTTATAACAATATTCCTCTATCCGTTTTCCTGTAGCACTGCATCAACTTTTGTATGGAAAACGAATCACCTTAAGCTTCTAGTTTTTATAACACAAGTCATTTTCATCAATGTTTTAGCCATTCCATCGCAGCAGTTATACAGAAAGTCCACCTATTTGTACTATAATTTATTTACCCACAAATGCTAAATATGACAAAACATAATTTTCCAAGAACTATTGATTTATAAGACTAATTATTTTGCATTTTTATAGTTAGAAATTTATACTCCAATTCACAAATTGTAATTTATGTGAAGTTTGTGAATTTATCGGACAGTCTTATTAGATAAATATTGAAATAAATAAAATAAAAAAATACGTTTCGTGTCTTTTATTTTGTATAATATTATTAAAGACATACACACACACACACACACATACATGACACATAATTTTATTTTCACAATCTCTGTGGTCCAGTGGTTGAGCGCTGGGCTCACATTCCGGAGATCCCGGGTTCGATTCCCGGTGGGGACATATCACAAAAATTACTTTGTGGTCCCTAGTTTGGTTAGGACATTACTGGATGATCACCAGATTGTCCGAAAGTAAGATGATCCGTGCTTCGGAAGGCATGTTAAGCCATTGGTTCCGATTACTACTTAATGATGTAAAGTAAGTAGTCGTTACATGAGCCATGTCAAGCCTTTGGCGGCTCAATAGTAACCCTGACACCAGGGTTGACGAGGTTGGTATTCCACCTCACAACCCACACGATAGAAGATTTTCACAATCTGTTACTTAGACTCGGGACCTTAATTTGGTAGAGCAAGATAAAAGGCTTTCGTTTTTAACGTGACTTACTGTAGATTTGCCGCATATGGCAGAAACTACTTGGCCGGACAAACAGAGCACTAGAGGCTTTCACCCGGTAGAGATAAAGAGTGGGAGTAGGACTGCCCGCGGTTACTGGCAACACTATGTGACCAGGCTTAAAATGCTACTAGGCCAAAGCTGTTAAACCCTTTAAAAAAAAAATAGCAAATGGCGACGGAACTTTGTCATATCGGCCCCAATATTCCCAGTGAATGTTCTCGTTGTAAAAACTCTTTATTAGTAAAGACACTAACAAATAAATCGTATAAGAAAAAATAATAAATATATTTTTTAATATTTTTTTGTATGACAGTAAGTAATGCTTTTTTCTGTTCCTTTTCGAAAATGGTAACAGGCACTGGTGTTTTACAAAAACTTTTTACACGATTAGCCTTCAACACTAGACGCTGCTGATAATTCCATAGATGATGATGATGAGGCGTCGGCAGCAGAGTAAGGGTTTACATCCTTGTTCTGTAAAAGAAGACAGTAGAACATTTATTAATTTATTTTCAGTAGCAGTTTGTCCGACATGGACATGGACAAACTGTTGGAACTTTAACACAGTTTCACAATAAATGATTCTTATTTTTACATTTCAGTAGCGACCCGTTTCGACTACTTAGTATAGATAGAGTTGTGGATTTTGGGTTCAAGCCCAACGTTGGGCGCCACATGTCGCGGGCGGTAGGTGGACTCGATCCCCACGTTGGGCGCCACTTGTATGCGGTACGTGGATTCGAGCCCCACGTTGGGCGCCACTTGTCGCGGGCGGTACGTGGGCTCGATCCCCACGTTGGGCGCCACTTGTCGCGGGCGGTACGTGGGCTCGATCCCCACGTTGGGCGCCACTTGTCGCGGGCGGTACGTGGGCTCGATCCCCACGTTGGGCGCCACTTGTCGCGGGCGGTACGTGGGGTCGATCCCCACGTTGGGCGCCACTTGTCGCGGGCGGTACGTGGGGTAGATCCCCACGTTGGGCGAAACTTGTCGCGGGCGGTACGTGGGGTAGATCCCCACGTTGGGCGCCACTTGTCGTGGGCGGTACGTGGATTCGGGCCCCATATTGGGCGCCACTTCCCTCCGGCGTACTGGGGGGTTAAACGAGCCACATTGAAGCAATTGAGATAAGCAGTAATATTGTAATTGGACATTGCGCATATAAGTAGTAAATGCGCAATGTCAAAGCGCAGTGTCAAATGTCAAAGCTGTTATGATTTTTATCAATGCGGCTTTTTTAGACTCCCTCTTCTGAAAACTTTCATTCTAAACTAATCAATCTAATCTACATTTTTGTAAGCAGGTGGTCTAAAAAAATCGCATTGAAGCAATGCACCTAAAAAGCAACATTGCTATTTTGACATTAATGTTGATATTGCGCATTTATTTTTATATGTGCAAATGTCTAACTAAAATAATGCTTTTCTAGATGAATTGCTGTAATGTGGCCTTTTTAGACCTCATACCCCCTCGGCACAGTAACCGCGGCGAATTATATTTAGGGCTTCGACCAAAAGCCGTACGATGCTTATATATATCTGCGTATAGCTGCGCATTTGCTGTTCCTACCAAATAGTTAATGCCATCTGCGGCAAATCTAGAATAAGTCACGTCAAAAAAAAGCATTCGCTGCGTGTATTCGGTGCGGTCCGTATTAACCACATACACATACACACACACAGATCATCACATCTCATCAAATAATTGAGTATTGAGTAAGTAACCATAAACTTTTGTGCCCTCGGAAACATAAAGTCAATATAGTCTGCTGCGAATATCTGTAACAAATAAAGCAAAATTAGCTACATATATGGTCCCTTTTAATTAAGTACTTCAATCATCCAAAATAAATTAAGACCTTATTGCTCCTTAGTTTGGAAGAATTAAATTGTTATTTTGGGACGCCACTGACACTGAAACTTACCGCTGTTAACACAAGAGAAAAACCATAAAACAAACATAAAATTAAACAAAGCAACATTTATTATCCAGTTAGTACAAATTAGTTCCATGAGCCTTGTCAGGAGCCTTTAGCGGCTCAATAGTAATCCTGACACTAGGGTTGATGAGGTCGGTTGTTAACCTCACAACCCACACGACAGAAGATGAAGCACGTAATGTAATCAATCAATGGCGGCTTAATGATTGGCGGTGGCGTCCTGAATACAAGGCTGAAGGGAAATGTCACTTTGTGGCAATTCGAATGGGGTCGAAAGTTGCACGTCCACTTGAGCGGAATCGGAGTGGCAGACTATTTGTAGCGGACGGATCATGTGGAGTGGACGGACCATGCGGAGCGGACGCACCATGCGGAGCGGACGGACCATGCGGAGTGGATGGACCATGCGGAGCGGACGGATCTTGTGGAGCGGATGGACCATGCGGAGCGGACGCACCATGCGGAGCGGAGGGACCATGCGGAGTGGATGGACCATGCGGAGCGGACGGATCTTGTGGAGCGGATGGACCATGCGGAGCGGACGCACCGTGCGGAGCGGACGGACCATGCGGAGTGGATGGAGCATGCGGAGCGGACGGATCATGTGGAGCGGACGGACCATGCGGAGCGGACGCACCGTGCGGAGCGGACGGACTATGCGGATCGGACGGATCATGCGGATCGGACGGATCATGCGGATCGGACGGATCATGCGGATCGGACGCATCATGCGGATCGGATGGATCATGCGGAGCAGACGGATCATGTTGAGCGGAC
The DNA here is from genome assembly GCF_024362695.1 of Pectinophora gossypiella. Classification (NCBI taxonomy): domain Eukaryota; kingdom Metazoa; phylum Arthropoda; class Insecta; order Lepidoptera; family Gelechiidae; genus Pectinophora; species Pectinophora gossypiella. The sequence continues at coordinate 8,118,737 of NC_065428.1, read as the reverse complement.
AGATCATGTGAAGCGGACGGACCACGCGGAGCGGACGGATCATGCGGAGCGGACGGACCATGCGGAGCGGACGGACTATAGGGAGTGCACGGAATGGATGGACCTTAGTAAGTAAGTAAACTATTATATTTCCTCTACAAATAACATTAATTTATTGTTCTTATTCATAATGGTTTATAACAGAACATTAATAGTATTTGTAGAGACCTTACAGCGCGGACGAACTATGCGGAGTGGACGGATCATAGGGTGTGAACAGATCATACGGAGCGAATGGACTTTACTGACCCGACGGACGGTACAAGCTCCAATTAAGTTCAAGTGGACGCGCGCTTTAATTCTCAGAAGATGGGCTTAAAAATCAAACTTTTATTACCGGTTTATATCCTTTATCCTAGTAAAGAATAATAACATTTGATTATTATTATACCTATTTATTATTCAAGTTTTTATTTGATGTATATTTTTACTAACAAATCGATAAAATTGCACTCAGGTACTAACAGTTATGGGTTGTACATTCTGCGAAATAAATTATCTATTGTTAATATTGTATTTCTTTCCTATTAGACTTATTACGTGGCCGGGCAGAAAAGATAGCATGTTTGCTAGCTAGATACTTTATTTATTAAATATATATATATATATAAGTCAAAAATATTTGACGATGAGAAAGAATATTTCAACCACCACTCCGAGTCAAATTTAAATATATCTTTACTTACGAAAGGATTCCTCTCCTAAAAATATTGAACTTAGGTACATTTGTTGTGATTTCACTTATACGGGCCGGATTGCAAAAATGTGGACTGCAATCAAAATAGGTTAAAATTGGCCCCGATTCCTGCAGACACCACCTAATTTTACTTTAAGTTATACCTGTCATTTTCTTATCCGCCGTAAAGGAAAGGGACGGATGATTGACAGCTCTTAATTTTAGGAAGAATGAGTAAATGAATGAATAACCCGGGCGAATCAAAAAGGTATCTCGCTGGTATGCAAACCGTTTGACGTGTGCTGTCAACAATTCTGGCGGGTTATTGGCTAATGTAATTTTTTTAGACGGTTGTTTTAGATTTGTGCTTAAAATTGACATAAAATTTATGGAACACACGTCAACGGGTAATCACTCGTCCCTCCTTTTCGGGGGATAAGAAATTGACAGATATAACTTAAAATAAAATTAGATGGTGTTTACTGGAATTAGCACCAGTATATTTAAGTATTAGAGATATTTGGTGTCGCATAAGAATATTACTACAATAAAAGTTACGTACGAATAACACTTAAAATAAAAGTTATGTATCTAAGGCTGCGTTTCCATTGACGCGGAGCAGGAATCGACCAATCGCCGTGAGGGAGAGAATGACAGAGCCTCTTCGTTTTTCGTTCTCTAGAACGCTGTGATTGGTCAAATCCGCACAGCTCCGCGTCAATGAAAACGCAGCCTTACTTAGGGAGTGATTACAAGTTTTAAATACACTTCTCATCAAAAAAATCGAAACACCTTGCAAGTTTACGTTTTGTCAGGATTATCAGAAAAATGTGTACATTTAGGAATAAATGTTAAATGTCGTTTAATAGTGAGTAATATGAGCTTATCAAATCTTAATGTTAATGTTCTAAATTTAAATGAATTTTTCATAGGTTTCGTATTTTGTTAAATGAGTCATTTTTATTCCGTATGGAGTATAAAGGAAATGGATAAAACAACACACGTAAATGAAAAAAAAAGCTAAAAAACGTTTATTTAATAACTTGTATTCCCTCCCCGAGCTCTAATTACTGCTTCCATACGGTTCCTCATCGATCGGATGAGAGTCACGATCACATGCTGTGGTATATTGTCCCATTCCTCTTGGATTGCATCTTGCAGCTGGCTAAGTGTTTCTGGGGCAGGATGTCGTGCTCGAATTCGTCTCTTTAATTCATCCCACAGATGTTCAATGGGATTCATGTCCGGGCTTCTTGCTGGCCATTCCATAATAGAGATATCGACTTCGTTAAGATAATCTCGTACGACGCCCGCGGTGTGAGCCCTAGCATTGTCGTGCATGAATATGAAGCCGTTGCCAATAAAATGTGCATAGGGCATCACATGAGGCTCGAGACACTCTTCGACGTACCGATGACAGTTTAGTGCAGGCAGACGTGGCCCAGACACGAAAGCAAGCTCTGTCTTACCGTCGGCGCTGATTCCTCCCCAAACCGTCCACGAACCGCCACCATAGCTGACCTTTTCTTCAATGCAGCATTGTGCATAGCGTTCTCCGTCTCTTCTGTAGACCTTGTTCCTTCCGTCGTTACCATACAGCATAATTTTACACTCATCAGAAAAGAGAACTTTGCTCCACTGTAGGTATGACCAATTTAGGTGCTCACGTGCAAAGTTAAGGCGCGCTCTTCGATGGTCTGCAGTTAATTTCGGCCCATTTGCTGGCTTATGCGGTACCAGTCCACGATCCTTCAACCTTCTTCTAATTGTAGAGTCACTTACAGCCACCCTTCGTACAACACGAAGACGCTGCTGCAGTTAAAAACCGTTAAGGCGTCGATTTCTTAAAGAAGTTGTTACAATAAATCGATCATCTCGCTCAGAAGTGACCCGATTCCTGCCAGATCCTGAACGGCGCGTGAACAAACCAGTCTCCCGATAACGTTTATAGATTCTATGAACAGATGACAGGCTTAGATGCAGTCTTGCAGCCACAACACGCTGACTAAGGCCAGAATCCAGCAATGCCACAACTTGGGCGGCTTCTGTGGGCGAAGTATCCATACGTTTTAGAAAAAAAACCTTTTTTCAGACGTCCCAAAGTCACAGTATTGAAATAAAAAACAAAAAGTTTAAGGATAGGCGCCAATTTTTAGTTTTTAAACGCTAAATGTACTCCAACCCTAAACACACATTTGTCTCAAAACAGTGATTCATTTCGTTTATAAGATAAACAAATGAAATTCTAATTTTGAATTTAGAATTTTCGCTTATTACTGTAATGGCCAAACTGCCAGCTATATATACATTTATGTATTTTTTTTCATCGTATGAATTCTTTTTTGTGTTAAATTCGGACAGAAACAATGAAAACGGAAGTGTTTCGATTTTTTTGATGAGAAGTGTATATTATAGGTACACACAACAAATAACAATAGGTCTTCTTCTATCGTGTGGGTTGTGGGGTGAATTACCAACCTCATCAAACCTGGTGTCGGGGTTATTATTGAGCCGCCAAAGGCCCCTGGCATGGCTCATGTAACGATTACTCACTTACATCATTAAGTAGTCCGAGCCGCGGACGAGGGTATAATAACACTTAGTCACACACACACACACACACACACACACACTTACACTTATAGGTTTCATACGTTTTCCAACATATTTACAAAACATTTACAGTTGTAAATATTTAACATGTTTGTGAAAAAAGACGACAATGGCGGGCAAATTCATTTTTCTATTATCTTTGGTGAATAACAGTGCGCGCGCAGATAGAATTATATAAATGGCGCCAAGCGCCAAGCGGCTAAATAATAAAAAATAAAAGTTGATAGGCTAGTTTCCAACTAGTCAAATCAGTTATTTTTTAATAAACGTCAAAACACGAAATGACTATGGAATTTGTATGAAAAAGCACACAGTGACGTCATAGAAAAACGTGATAAAATGTCGGATTTATTCTTACGTTTTTCTTGATTAAAATTCATAAATAAGTTAAATTTCATAATTTATCTTGCACCTAGTACACGAACCAAATCGTTACTTAATGAAAATATTTAATTTTCAACAAATGAAATGTTTACAATTTATAATATTTTATTCATCACAGTTTGTTTAAAATTCGTGGAAATAGGTATTGACTGTTTTCGTATTTTATTTTTTGAATATAAGAACTCTATGGTGCATATAATAAAAATTGTAATAAAAAAGAAAAACTAGTGCGGTAATGTTACATTACAACACTGGTGTTTATTAAGGTGCTTTATGTGCCTAAAAACGATGCAATACGAGTTACTTCACGAACAAGTGTGTTGAATAAATAATGTTGATTATTACCTATTTATTATTTAAGTAATGAAATGTCGACCTAAATCTAGCCATCTTAATTCTTTCCGGTCAAGTAGTTAATCCATATTCGACAGATCTACAATATAACAAATGTACGAAAATTAACACTTTAATTCATTCGTCGAGTGTGCTAAGATCAACGCGGACTTTCGCTCCGGAGCTTCCGGACACGAAGACGGAGCCACGTCAAAAAAAGTTCCGCGCATATTTACCATCTATGGCTTCGCGGTTCATGATGCTTCATATTTGTCCGCCGTGAATTTACACGTTAGCATAAATACTAAAATGCCAAAATCATCTTTGCTAAAACGTACCAGGTGCATAAAGGGGTTAAAAAGTTACGAAAGCGCAAAAAATCTTCACTCTTCTACAACCGAAGGGGGGTTTAAGGCCACAGAGAAGCCATTCATCTATTTTTTTTTAATTATGGCAGTGGGTCGCTTAGGAGCCATTCATCTAAAAAGAAACATTGCATATCGACATTTCGCATGTAAAAAGTAAGTGCACAATGTCAAGAAACGTCAAATAGTAATATTGTTTTTTTTTTTCAATGTGGTTTTTTGTAGCTTTTTTGACCCCCTAGTTTTCAAATTTTGTAACCAACGCGGCGGGATGTAGGACGACGACCCGCTGTTCACGGTGCCTGAAGTGGAGGCTGTGCTTATGGCGCAGAATCCTTTGGCGTTTGGCGTTTTCTTACTCATATGGTTACTTACGCCTGTACCCGTCATGAGGCACCCAATGTGTGACAATCCGTGCCCCCCGCTCAGGGTGCAAGCCACAAACATGTTCGGCCCAATCCCATTTGAGTCTGGTGGCTTTTCGTCCCACATCAGCGATTCCCGAAAGAGATGGCGTGACGACTTGGACGCTTGCCGGAGTACGCACAGGACCGCGAAAAATGGAAAGAAGAAGGGGAGGCCTTTGTCCAGCAGTGGGATATTCTAGGCTAGATTAGATTAGATGGTTACTTACGTGTTTTTTTAGTAGAGAAAGCTAAAAAATAAAATCATTTGAGATATAACTGGTAATTGCTATACTATTGTATTCTCTTCATTTTTATGACTTGTCATACAATTTGTATACATAATGGCCCCGATTCCTGCAGACATCTCTTAATTTTACTTTAAGTTATACCTGTCATTTTCTTATCCGCCGAAAAGGAAAGGGACGGATGATTGACAGCGCTTAATTTTAGGAAGAATGAGTAAATAAATAAATGAATAACCCGGGCGAATTTTTAGACGGTTGTTTTAGATTTGCGCTTAAAATTGACGTGTGTTCCATAAATTTTATGCTTGTCGATTACCCGTCCCTTTCCTTTTCGGCGGATAAGAAAATGACAGATATAACTTAAAATAAAATTAGATGGTGTTTACAGGAATTAGCACCATTTTATGATATCGCAATAATTTATTAAATATTGGATAGCGAAATCAACTCAGCATAGACTATCATTACGTGCAAGTCTCATCAGTGGAGGTTCTTGGATCGAGTTCCATACATTTTTGCCCATTGCCAATTTCATGAATATTCCGATAGGAAATTCCTCTCGATATCAACTCAGAGTCATAGTCTGAATCATCTCCAAAATGTTTGTTACGATGTTTCTCTTCTTCTATTGTGTGGGTTGTGAGGTGGATTACCAGCCCCATCAACCCTGGTGTCAGGGCCACTAACATTCACATACGCCTGTACGTACTTGAACGGGGTGTAAGTGACATCGTAACGAATACTGAGGGGGATGTTTTGGTTATTCTGAGTTAATATCAAGTGGAATTTTCTATCGTAAAAGTATAGAATTGAAAATAATACAAAAAAACACGAAAAAAACATGAATTTAGCGATGGAAAATTCCACTTGATATTAAATCCGAATCGCGAGCCGAATCATCCCCCTCAGTATTCGTTACGATGTCACTAACACCCTGTATTATGTTGAGGGACTCTCATTACATTGATGTATATTATATTACTAATTATTATATACTATGTTGATCTTATATTATGATTCTCTACGACATAAATCATCACCATCAGCCCATTAACGTCCCCACTGCTGGGGCACGGGCCTTCCCTATGGATGGATAGGGAAATCGGGCCTTAAACCATCACGCGGGCCCAGTGCGGATTGATAGTTATTAACGACTGCTAATGCAGCCGGGATCAACGGCTTAACGTGCCTTCCGAAGCACGGAGGAGCTCGAGATGAGAACTTTTTTTTTGTGGTCACCCATCCTATGACTGGCCTTTGCGAAAGTTGCTTAACTTCAACAATCGCAGACCGAGCGCGTTAACCGCTGCGCCACCGAGCTCAACGACGACATAAATATAACAATTATTTTTACCTTGTGAAATTTGGTCTCGCCAAAAGCTTCAACGTAGAAAAGGCAACATGAAATTAATAGAAGAATTTTTGCAATCATCATTTCTAAAAAATAATTTTAATTTTGATGTAAAATCATAGGTTTACAATTTGATGTGCTGAATAACGGAATGGTCTCATAAATAGGTAAGTAAGTAAGTGTATAAGTGTACATAATTCATTTGGTTTTCTATTAAGTATTCTTATTGGTGTATGTACTATTGCCTATCAAAACAATGCATACAAAAATTGGTTTCGTCACAGCAGTAGGTATACTATAGAGTGCGTAGTCCGTTCACGTGCGGTGGGCCTGACCTGGATTTTTTTTTTGTTTTGGTTTTCCCCGAAGGGTAAGGCAAAGGGAACTATGCCCATACAACCATGTCTTACGTATTTTTTTTCTTGATGATTAATGAAATGATGAAAGGTGATGATGATGAAACCTAAGCCCCCAACCTCGGAGCAGACTCTTACTCCGAACCCCAAACGAATTACTTAACTCAAAAGTCCGCATAAACTTTCGAGTTATGAAGCGGCTTGTTGGCACGAAGCGAAAATATATAGATACACTTTGTTTATTGAATACTCCGATATAATAACACTGTCGCGAATGTTTTCCGACTAACTTAATGCGATCATTAACCACAAAACACCACTTCGTATTAATTATTTAGATTATTCAATGAAGAAAGCAACTGTCCCGCTCCCGTTTCCCGCCAAAAAGCCCCTGGCCTGGAAACACTGACGTTCTAGACAGTGGTGTTTGTCTATGTTTGTTTCTTTTTTCACAGAGAATTTTGCCATAGGGAAGAAAGAGAGCTGTGATAGTTTCATCGTCATTCTAAAATATTATCTGTCCATTCAAATACTTCTTCCTTGGCTTGGCGGTATATGTATAGAACTGTATAGAACGACAACCCTCCGCTCCCCACTAGCGTCTGAGCCTACTTGACGCCCCCTCGGTCTTACTTTAGTCTTCAACTGTACGGGCGATAGACGTCACAAACACAGATGCGCGTGTACGATAACGTCAATGTGTAGTGTGTGTAAAACGAGGTGTTTTGTATGAAGTGTCCGGGGTGTGGCCAGAGTGTGATCTGGGAGTTAAAAAGGCCACATCGGTTATACGTCGTCAAACTCATTGTTACTCAATTTGTAAAGAAAATTGGTAAGTAAGTCGAAGTTTAGTCTTCAATCGTATGGCCGTCAGACGTCACACACACAGATGCGCGTGTACGATAACGTCAATGTGTAGTCTATGTAAAACGAGGTGTTTTGAATGAAGTGTCTGGGGCGTGCCGATGTTCATCATCATCATCACACATCACATCATAAGGTGCTTTATAATGAAATGAAGTGATAAGGGCCTCCGTGGTCCAGTGGTTGAGCGTTGGGTTCACGATCCGGAGGCCCCGGGTTCGAATCCCGGTGGGGACATATCACAAAAAATCACTTTGTGATCCCTAGTTTGGTTAGGACATTACAGGCTGATCACCTGATTATCCGAAAATAAGATGATCCGTGCTTCGGAAGGCACGTTCAGCCGTTGGTCCCGGTTACTACTTACTGATGTAAGTAAGTAGTCGTTACATGAGCCATGTCAGGGGCCTTTGGCGGCTCAATAATAACCCTGACACCAGGGTTGATGAGGTTGGTATTTCACCTCACAACCCACACGATTAAGAAGAAGAATGAAGTGATTCGAACCCGGGTCCTCCTGATCGTGTGTTGTAGGTACTTATGTTTACCGTTCATCAGTCCCAAAAAGGAATTTGTAAGTACATACTTTTAGTAGAAAATTACAAAAGGCTAATTTCCAACTAGTCAAATCACATACTTTTTACTAAACGTCAAAACACGAAACCACTATGCTAGGTTCTCTTTGTAGTCTGTGCTACTATGGAATTTGTAAGAAAAACACACGGTGACGTCATATAAAAACGTGATAAAATGTCGGAATTATAATTACGTTTTTCTTGATTAAAATTATAAAAATGTAAGTTTAATATAAATAAAAAATAATTTTTCGTTAGTTTTACATCTGTTTTTATTTAGTCATCAGAATTTCATAATTTATCACCACTAAATAAATCAACCGGAGGGGATATGGAGCATTCTCCACAACGCTGCTCCACTGCGGGTTGGTAGAGGTATTTTTAAGACTAATAGCCGGGACCAATGGCTTGACGTGCCCTCCAAAGCACGGAATTATCTTACTTTTTTAGGTATTACTATAGTAACATAGAATTATACACAGGACCCCGATACCGACCCCGCCGGCGTGGTCGACGATTTCCCTCATTCAGCGCTTATCGCTATCGACCCACTAGAGTCGATTAATTCTTTCAAATATTTTTCCTCTCAGACGACGCCCTGAGCCGAGGATCGCGCCCAACTGGGCACCCTCAGGCCTGTTGTCTTAAACGTTGTACCGGGTGAGAGCCTTCAGCGCTCCCCATTTGTCCGGCCAAGTAGTTAATGCCATCTGCGGCAAATCTACAATAAGTCACGTCAAAAAAAAAATAATTAAAAAAAAAAAGTTATATCCAATGTGACCGGGTTTTCAGAACTAAGTTTGGCTTTGCCAGTCACACACATTCGAGCGCACGAGAGGAGAGACTGAGGTCCCCGTTGTCGGATACGACAAGGAGGACTATACTTATATATTTGTATTGGGGTAGTTTTCCCTTCGCGGGTTGGAAGGTCAAAAAAAAACGGAACGAAAAAGAATTACCAATGGCACACCCCGGACACTCTATACAAAACGCCTCGTTTTACACATACACATTGACGTTATCGTACACGCGCATCTGTGTGTGTGACGTCTGGTGACGGTTGAAGACTGAAGTAAGACCGGGTTGGGTGAGGCGAACCTAGCTCAGCCGCTGGTGGGGAGCGGAGAGTTGCCATTCTATACGTAGTATTGATGATGATGATGTGATCCAGCCGATTTCGGCTACGGCGACTGCTTCAACTCCGACGTTCATGTGCTCGCATGTGGCTTATATAGCCAATCTTATTGGAAAAGATCCTCGCACATAGTGGTCATGTGAGTACACCATTTAAATATGCATAATTGATCGCCGTAGGCGGTCGGACTTTCAATTCATCGCGCTTGGCGTCAAGCTCCAAGCGCCGTCGATGTTCAAATTCATAAACTTTGGTGTGAACCAAAGCTCTCCATTCCGGGCGATTAGCGGCTAGATTTCCCCACTGACATGGCTCAATGCCGCACTTTTTCATGTGCCGCTTTAGCACGTCTTTGTACCTAAGGAGTTGTCCGCCATGCTTGCGCTTGCCTTCCTCAAGTTCACAATAAAAGACGAAATAAATTCCTTATATATGTCAACTAGCTTTTGCCCGCGACTTCGTCCGCGTGGCGTGTTATAAAAGAGAGATCTTTGTGTGTGTGAGAGTGCATGTCGAATTTCAAGCGTCTAACTTAAGTGGTTTTGATTTTTCATACAAAAGGATTTTCCCGCTAATTCCCGTTCCGGTGGGAATTTCGGGAATTTCTTGTCTTAGTGAAAGAAAGAAAGAAAGAAACGTTTATTATAAAGGGACACCACAGCAACAAATATAAAACAAACAATAAATATACAATAAAAAACACGGAGCAACACATAACTTACAATCAAACACATAATAATAATAAAAGAAAAAGCAACAACATACACGAGAAACACAAACAATCGAGTGTATGGACTGGTCAACGATGGTGGTGGTGTCCTTTAATGCACCTTTAGTGCAACCTCTACGGTACCTAAGTTACGTCCCTTGCAAATTTCAAGTGCCTACGTTTGGCCGTTTAGGCTGTGCGTTGATATGTCAGTCAGTTTCTCCTTTTATATTATATTTAGATTGGTAAGTAGGTAAACTGAGTTTTGCTGAGTTGTCATGCTTACCTAAACTATAGACCACGGACGCCGTTGAGACAGAGAGGAGTGGAGGAAAGGGAGAGAGGCCCTCGCTCTGCAGTTGGATGGTGTGGGTTAATAAAAGTTAATAATAAAATTAATAAAGTACTTGCAATCAATTTTATTTATTTATTTTATTTTATTTAAGAAACAAAGACGTCATTATTTTCGTATTATTATGTTGGCAGTATGATATGTATATTATGTACTGGTATATACATATATGTACTGGTATTTTCAAATTCCTATATATCGGTAGTCGGGAAAGTCCTCCATTATAATAATGTATTTATATCTAAACCGCGATAGCCCAGTTGAAAGAACGCATCATTTACGGTCGGTATGGTTCTATAAAACACAAATAAAAAACAATGTTAGTGACGTAAAAACTATAACGGGTTTAAGGGCTTTCACCCGTATTCTAAGATGTTAACTCCAATCATTCCCCGATATTAACCCCGCCGGCGTGGCCGACGATTTCCATCAACCACCATCAACCATCTATATTTTTTATTAGGGGACGTGGCGTAGAAAACCCTTCATTCACTTCAAAAATTTTACACGTTGTACCGGGTGAGAGCTTTCAGCGCTCCCCATTTGTCCGGCCAAGTAGTTAATGCCATCTGCGGCAAATCTACAATAAGTCACGTCAAAACAAAAAAAAACTTCAAAAATATCTAAGTATTTTTCAAAATTGGCTTACAAAGATAGCGCTTTTTGAACGTTAAAAAATTAAATTACATTATTATGTAACTAGCTGTAAAACTACTACCACATCGGAATCTGTAACGCTGAGGGAAAGACGTGGCCAGAAAACCTCCCAGCACAGGGCCCTAGTCCTACTGTTTCATGGTTTCCTTTCTTTTCTTTTTTTTTACTTACGTTTTTAATCGGGCAACCACCACAGTGCTCCATAGTCATCTGGCGACACTGGCGTACCGTGATCCACCAATCCATATTGTTGATGCGGACTCTGTTGTACGGAAATTCCAGTTTGTGGATAAACTAAAGGATTTTTTACATTATTGGAATTGGAGTTTTGATTGAAGCGAGGTTTGAACTGAAAAAAAAGGAAAAAAACAGTAGGTAAACATAAACAGTGGTACTGATTTCTGAGTTGATATCAAGTGGAATTTCTTGTCGGAAAATTCATTAATTTTTTTGTGTTATTTTTAAATTATTTTCAGTTCTATACTTTTGCAATGGAAAATTCTACTTGATATTAACTCAGAAATATCGCCTGAATCATCCGAACCCAGACCTCCAGGTCGAGAGCGGAACGCTCTAATCCTTAGACCAATGAGGCATTAAAGTTATGTAAAAAAAATGAAATACTCGTAATAACGGCTGCCGTGGCCCAATTGGTGAGTGTTGGGTGCACCCCTCGGGACTTATCTTCCGCGCGGACTGTTTATCTCGCTCGCACATTGTATACGAGTTAAGCGGCACGGCAACGCCGGGTTTCCACTGACGCGGAGATGGGCGGAGAAGAGCGGAGATGTGCGGATTTGACCAATCACAACGTTCGAGAGAGCGAAAAACGAAGACGCTCTGTCAGTCTCTCCCTCACGGTGATTGGTCGATTCCTGCACATCTCCGCTCCTCTCCGCACAGCTCCGCGTCAATGGAAACGCAGCCTAAGAATGAGATTCTTGCATGGAGTATGTTTTTACTTACTTTTTTGGGGCGATATGGCTTACGATTAATACGAGGGTCATCATACTTTTGAGGCTGCAAAACAATAGTAAGAGAACATTTTATTTTTTTATACACCATAGCTGTAATAATAAATTAGTGCCTATTGGTATATATACAAATATCCAAGCCTATGTATTAAAGTATTAAAAACAAACTATGTTATTCAAAAAATGTATTATTGTGTTTTAAAAAATGTATTATTTCATAACTTTTATGTCTGTAACCTGTTACGTGTGTTTATTAAATAAATAAATAAATCATAAATTCACTTGTTCAATACTCGTTCATAACTCAATTATTCATTCCATCATCCTGTGCTGTGCTGGGAGATTTTCTGGCCTGCTGCGATACAGGGGAAACCCTAGTGCAGGGCCCGCTATTAACTTGTGTTAATTTTACTTTATTTTGTAAATAAATATTTTTTACTTTTTACTTCCGATGTGGTAATAGTTTTACAGCCAGATACATAATACGTACTTAATTTAATTTTTGACGTTCAGAAAGCGCTAAGTATGTAAGCCAATTTTTGAAGAATATTTTTTTTGACTCATGTAACGACTAGGTACTTACATCAGTAAGTAATAACCGGGACCAACGGCTTAACGTGCCTTCCGAAGCACGGATCATCTTACTTTTTGGATAATCAGGTGATCAGCCTATAATGTCTTTCTTTCTAATGTCGTAACCAAACTAGGGATCACAAAGTGATTTTTGTGATTTGTCACCACCGGGATTCGAACCCAGGTCCTCCGGATCGTGAGCACAACGCTCAACCACTAGACAACGGAGTCCGTTTTTCAATTAATCGGAGACTTGTCAATTAATTCCATTACAATCAGTCGCCTTCTTTCGTGGCTTGGTTTATTATTGTAAACCTAGTTTTTTTAGCTTTAGTCTTGGTTTTGTAATAACTCCGTTTTTTTTTCGGACTGTTTATCTCGCTCGCACTTACTAGTTAGGCGGCACGGTAAGGCCGGGTTTCCACTGACGCGGAGATGGGCGGAGAAGAGCGGAGATGTGCGGATTTGACCAACCACAGTGTTCGAGGAAGCGAAAAACGAAGACGCTCTGTCACTCTCTCCCTCGCGGTGATTGGTCGATTCCTGCACATCTCCGCACAGCTCCGCGTCAATGGAAACGCAGTCTAAGAATGAGATTTTTACATGGAGTATGTTTTTGCTTACTTTTTTGGGACGATATGGCTTACGATTAATACGAGGGTCATCATACTTTTGAGGCTGCAAAATAATAAAAAGAGATTTTATTTTTTTACGCCACAGCTGTAATAATAAATTAGTGCCTAGTGCTAGTAAATAATAAGTTATATAAAAAAAATGAAATACTCGTAATAACGGCCGCCGTGGCACTGTCTCGCCCGTCCACTCGGTGAGTGTGATCAAGGCATTTATCTCGCTCGCACTTACGAGTTAGGCAGCATGGTAAGAATGAGATTCTGGCATGGAGTGTGTTTTGACTTACTTTTGTGGGACGATATGGCTTACGATTATTACGAGGGTCATCATACTGCTGAGGCTGCAAAACAATAGTAAGAGAACATTTTTTTTTACGCCACAGCTGTAATAATAAATTAGTGCCTATTAGTATTTACAAATATCCAAGCCTACTCAATATACTTAAAAACAAACTATGTTAATATTCAATCATAAATTCCCTTGTTCAATACTCGTTCGTAACTGAATCATTCATTCCAACATCCTGTGCTGTGTTGGGAGGTTTTCTGGCCACGTCTTTCCCTCAGCGATATAGCGTCCAATGTGGTAGCAGTTTTACAGCCAGGAATAGAATACGTTATTTAATTTTTGACTTTTTAAAAGCGCTAATTATGTAAGCCAATTTTGAAGAATAAATATTATTGATTTTTTCTTTTGATCACACTGTATTTTTCTTTACTTTTAAAGTAGTTCGTTAAACGAGCAAGTTGTTTTCCTTTCCTGCGTCCACCTTTGAAATAGTGTTGGACCCAACTTTCGGCACCAAAAGGTCCCGAAAGCGAAACCAGCGAACCTTTTGTGCGACTTTCGGGCATAGGGAAGGATCTAGAGAGTCCGACTGGAACAGGGTTCTGCCGAAACTACACCCGGACACTTCATACAAAACACCTCGTTTTACACAGACACCACACACTAACGTTATCATACACGCGCATCTGTGTGTGTGACGTCTGACGCCATACGATTGAAGACTAAAGTAAGACCGAGGTGGGGTGAGGTCTAGTTCAGGCGCTGGTGGGGAGCGGAGAGTTGCTTTTTTTTTTTGACGTGACTTATTGTAGATTTGCCGCAGATGGCATTAACTACTTGGCCGGACAAAAGGAGAGTTGCCGTTCTACGCGTAGTATTATTCCTTATTGTATGCTGAAACGAAATCTTCAGGATGTCTGCTAAATGCTTCATTTTCTTTTAGTATTCTTTCATGAAGAAATCATACCTACCGAATTAAACGCGGCGCCAAAATCGAATACTCATTTCGCCGAATACCAAATGAAAAAAAAAACGCCATATGAAAAAAGTCGCATTTCGAAATCGCTTGAAACATGGTTAATTCCCCAGTGACTTCAGTATATTAATTTTATTATTGATTGGGACTATTTTACTTAGGTACTTACTTTATTAGAATTATATATAAAGTCGATGTATTCTGTTCCGTAATCCTGCAACAGTTATATATATCTAGTGATCATGTAAAACTTTATTAAAATTAAAAAAATAATATAACATAACATAACCTGCCTATATACGCCTGCCATCCCACTGCTGGGCACAGGCCTCCCCTCAATCAACCGGAGGGGGTATGGAGCATACTCCACCACGCTGCTCCACTGCGGGTTGGTGGAGGTGTTTTTACGGCTAATAGCCGGGACGAACGGCTTAACGTGCCTTCCGAAGCACGGAATCATCTTACTTTTTCGGACAATCAGGTGATTCAAGCCTGAAAAGTCCTTACCAAACAAAGGACAGTCTCACAAAGTGATTTCGACAATGTCCCCATCGGGAATCAAAAAAAAAAATATATAAAAAAAATATAAAAAAATAATATATCTTTTTAATTTATTTTAGTAAATAAACGTAAAATAGAGATCACAACAACAAAAACAAAAATCCTTTAGGAAAGACTGTGTATTTTATAGAATAGTCACTGTGGTTCTGAGAGCGTCGGTTCGAACCCTGGTACCGGACTTGCACCAATGAGTTATTAATTTATCTTAAGTGCAGTTTTCACTAACACAGTTGGCTCGACCATTATAGACGGCGATACGGCCCACCACCTATCACGTTGGTCTAACAGAAAGCTCGGTGAGGTGTGGGTGCTTAGTTCATCTTGCGATGGATGTACTCTCTACCCCAATTGGGATATAGTCATAAGCCCGAGGAGCTCGGTGGCGCTGCGGTAAACGCGCTCGGTCTGCGATTGTTGAAGTTAAGCAACTTTCGCAAAGGCCGGTCATAGGATGGGTGACCACAAAAAAAAAGTTTTCATCTCGAGCTCCTCCGTGCTTCGGAAGGCACGTTAAGCCGTTGGTCCCGGCTGCATTAGCAGTCGTTAATAACCATCAATCCGCACTGGGCCCGCGTGATGGTTTAAGGCCCGATCTCCCTATCCATCCAAAGGGAAGGTCCGTGCCCCAGCAGTGGGGACGTTAATGGGCTGATAATGAGAGATCACAACGTTTTTGTGATATGTCTCCACCGGGATTCGAATCGGATCGTGAGCCTTAAGCTCAACCACTGGACCACAGAGGCCGTTTAAATAGCAAATCTCTTTCAGGCAACCTACCTACTCGTACATACCCACATACAGTCATGAGCAATATCATCTACTCACTTTAGAACCCTGCCGCACTATCATAATTTAACATTTAATGAGACTTACGGTTTAATTTGTCAAAAAAGTTAATGTGACATGGTTTCAAAGTGTATACATATTACTCGTGACCGTACATAAACTGCCTATTTCCCACCGGGGTATGCAGAGACTATGGAATTCCATTGGTTTTGATCCTGACACACGCATGCAAAGCATCGTCTTCACCATCTCCCTAGCATTAACCAGTTTTTCACAGGGTCCGCTTACCTAACCTGAAGATTTGACAGGTCCGTTTTACAGAAGCGACTGCCTGTCTGACCTTCCAACCCATGAAGGGAAAACCAGCCCAATACAGGTTAGGTCACATACCTCTGAAAATGCATTTCACGGGAATGTGGGTTTCCTCACGATGTTTCCCTTAAACAAATGTAATACTTAAAAAGAAGTGTAAACTTTTTTAAGGCTCAGGGCTCTCACCAATCACAACTCTCAAAATTTAATACAACATGCCTGAGGGTGCCCAGTTGGGTGAGAACCTCGGCTTAGGAAGTCGCCTGAGAGAATATTTGAAAACACTTGGACATCACACACAAGCATACATAATGGCCCCGATTCCTGCAGACACCTCCTAATTTTATTTTAAGTTATACCCGTCATTTTCTTATCCGCCGAAAAGGAAAGGGACGGATGAATAAGCCGTGCGAATAAAATGGACATCTCGCTGGTATGCAATCTGTTTGACGTGCTGTCTACTTTATTCTGTCAGGTAATTGGCCGATGTAAAATTTTTAGCCGTTTGTTTTAGATTCCTGCTTAAAATTGACGTGTATTCCACAAATTTTATGCCGGTCGATTACCCGTCCCTTCCTTTTTCAACGGATAAGAAAATGACAGGTACTTATAACTTAAAATAAAATTAGATGGCGTCTGCAGGAATTTGCACCAATATGTATTTTACAATTACTTACGACAACTAGAAAATAATTGCACTAAACATAACTTACCTTTTTTTTTTTACCTGACTTATTGTACATTTGCCGCAGATGGCATTAACTACTTGGCCGGACAAATGGGGAGCGCTGAAGGCTCTCACCCGGTACAACGTTTAAGACAACAGGCCTGAGGGTGCCCAGTTGGGCGCGAACCTCGGCTCAGGGCGTCGTCTGAGAGGAAAAATATTTGAAAGAATTAATCGACTCTAGTGGGTCGATAGCGATAAGCGCTGAATGAGGGAAATCGTCGACCACGCCGGCGGGGTCGGTATCGGGGTCCTGCATAACTTACCGGTGCATTGATTTTACTCTATAAAAAGAAAAACGAGTTTTATTATAATTATTATTGACGTTAAAATCTGGTACAAAAATCGTAGTACGAAGACATTAGGATGCTATTCTACCAGAGATGTGCTATACTGCATAGGTTCCGTAGAGCCACTTCACAACCTAGTCAAATGAGATACTATTTACTAAACGTCAAAACAAAAGTTTTCTTAGGAGTTTGTATGGGAATACTGTCTTCTGACGTCATCAATAAAAGCGGTCAAACGTCGTACTCATTATTACTTAATTCGTAAAGAAAATTCGAAAGTAAGTCGAAAAGTAACATGAATTTGATTTTTGATTATCTTAGATTGGGTTTTATTTCTAGATTAGCATTTTATAACTTACTTTTGGCTCAGGCAAACTGCACTTAAGATAAATTAATAACTCATAGGTGCAACTCCAGTACTGGTGTTCGAACCGGTGCTTTGAGAAGCAAGCTGGTGAATCACAGGACCATTTTATTTTTCTTTTGCCCATTTGTAGGTCAGGCTAAGATCATAAGACCATGCTGCCTAGTCTTCAGTACATTCATAGGACCATAGTGATTTTTTGCATTTGCTTTCCCCCGAAGGGCAAGGCAAAGGGAACTATGCCCATACAGCCATGTCTTGTGTATTTTTTTTCTTGATGATGATTAATGAAATGATGAAAGGTGATGATGATGAATGATGAAACCTAAGCCCCCACCCTCGGAGTAGACTCCTATTCCGAACCCCAAACGAATTAACTCAAAAGTCCGCATAAACTTTCGAGTTATGAAGCGGCTTGTTGGCAAGAAGTGAAAATAGATAGGTACACTTTGTTTATTGAATATTCCGATATAATAACACTATCGCGAATGTATTCCGACTAACTTAATGCGATCATTAACCACAAAACACCACTTCGTATTAATTATTTAGATTATTCAATGAAGAAAGCAACCGTCCCGTTCTTTTCCCGCCAAAAAGTCAGGACCATAATGACTTTTCTTTTCTTTTTTATTAAGTACTTACGTATGAATAGGTCTAAACAAAAAAAATTGAAAATTTTGTTTGTTAGTGAGTATTTTTTTTTTTTTTATTAAAAAGTATTTTGAGCTTCTATGCTGAGCTATGTTCAGCTGCTGGTCTTCTCGGGCATGTCGGAAAATCCGACAGAGGGTTTGTGTCGTTTCTAACATGCATCATGTTTAGGGATTGCAATCTGGAAGATATTCTTGTTGTCTATTTGAAATGAAGTCGATTTTATATATTTGTGATTTATTTTTTATAAACTACCTACATATAAGTGCAGTGACACTTGATTAACTCACTTATTTTATACTAAAAAGCGAAAATCATCTTGATTTAATCAATCGGATTGATGGGGATCCGGTCATATCCGGCCGGATTGAAAATGACGCCGGATTGCAATCACTAATCATATTACATGATGGACAATTGTTATGGGAGATGAGCTGAGCTCTTGTCACAATTTATCGAATTTCTTTTTTATTTTTTTTCGTAAAAGAAGAATAAGAATAATCAAATAATAATAATTGGGGTTTTTGGGGTTCAGTTTATGTGCGTATGTAAAACGCATTCTGTAAAGATTTACTTAAGTCTACTTACGGGTCTTTTTAGTGCTGATAGCTAAAAAAAAACAAAACATAGGCTTATGACTATATCCCAATTGGGGTAGAGAGTACATTTATCGCAAGATGAACTAAGTACCCACACCTCGCCGAGCTTTTTTTAAAGAACGTCTAGGGCCTGCCGAGGCTTTTCTTGCAGCTTCTTTTCCCCGGCTATACAGGTTGTGAGAAGCTGCAGTAGTTTTAGGCGGATGAGACGTTCGTTATGTAAAAATGGACGATTCAAAGTGTAACTATGTTACCTACTGAATAAAGATATTTTTGAATTTGAATTTGAATTTGAATTTGAACATAAACAGCCTATATACGTTCCACTGCCGGTCACATGGCTCCCCTTAGTTAACTCTAGAAGGTATGGAGTATGCTCCACCATGCTGCTCCACTGCTTCCTGGTGGATGTGTTTTACGGCTAATAGCCGGGAGCAGCGTCTTAACGTGCTCTCCGAAGCACGGAATCATCTTACTTTTTCGGAAAATCTGGTGTATCAAGCATGCAATCTCCTTACTAAACAAAGGACAGTCTCACAAAGTGATTTCGACAACGCCCCCATCGGGAATCGAACTCTAACCACTAGACCACGGAGGCTGTTATTAATAATATCCATTATTCAAAATCCAATTATATTAATCTTCTTCTATCGTATGGGTCGTGAGGTGAATTACCAACCTCATCAACCCTGGTGTCAGGGTTATTGAGCCGCCAAAGGCCCCTGACATGACTCATGTAACGACTACTTACTTACATCAGTAAGTAGTAACCGGGACTAACGGCTTAACGTGCCTTCCGAAGCACGGATCATCTTACTTTTTGGACAATCAGGTGATCAGCCTGTCATGTCCTAACCAAACTAGGGATCACAAAGTGATTTTTGTGATATGTCCCCACCGGGATTCAAACCCGGGACCTACGGATCGTGAGTCCAACGCTCAACCACTGGACCACGGAGGCCGTTAATTATATTATTAATTATTCAATTCAATTCAAAATCATTTATTTCGGATAATACAAGTACTTATACATCCATAATTTGTTAGTAACAATGTACTTACTTGCTGGGTTAGTTAACAATGAAATTAAATATTAAAAGTGTTAGTAACAATGGAACTTAATTCTATGTTAGTAGTACCATGGTGCTAATTCCTGCAGACGCCATCTAATTTTATTTTAAGTTATACCTGTCATTTTCTTATCCGTTGAAAAAGAAAGGGACGGGTAATCGACAGGCATAAAATTTATGGAATACACGTCAATTTTAAGCAAAAATCTAAAACAACCGTCAAAAAATTTTACATCAGCCAATAACCCGACAGAGTTAAGTAGACAGCACGTCAAACGGATTACATACTAGCGAGATGCCTATTTTATTCGCTCGGGTTATTCATTCGTTTTAAAATTAACTTGTTGACAATCATCCCTCCCTTTCCTTTTCGGCGGATAAGAAAATGACGGGTATAACTTAAAATAAAATTGAGGTGTCTGCAGGAATCGGGCCATTACCTAGGTATATCCTAATTGTTTTTTTAGGTCTTACCTTATGAAATTTTTTCTCACCAACAGACTCAGTGAAAAGAACATAATTGAAAATTAATAGAAATATTCCTAAAATCATCGCTTCAAAAGCGAAAGTTGAATTTGATTTGAATTTCGATAATGTAGACCTCTGTGGTTAACAACTTCAGCTGAGCGATAACTTATGGTCTGAACACTTAGGTAGGTAGGTGTATATAATTAACTAATAACGTGTTCAATTACTACTTATTACTTGTTTGCTCAACAGCCTCCGTGGTCTAGTGGTTAGAGCGTTAGGCTCAAGATCTGGAGGTCCGGGTTCGATTCCCGATGGGGACATTGTCGAAATCACTTTGTGAGACTGTCCTTTGTTTGGTAAGGGCTTTTCAGGCTTGAATCACCTGATTGTCCGAAAAAGTAAGATGATTCCGTGCTTCGGAAGGCACGTTAAGCCGTTGGTCCCGGCTATTAGCCGTAAAAACACCTCCACCAACCCGCAGTGGAGCAGCGTGGTGGAGTATGCTCCATACCCCCTCTGGTTGATTGAGGGGAGGCCTGTGCCCAGCAGTGGGACGTATATAGGCAGTTTATGTACTTGTTTGCTCACCTTTCTCTGATCCTTACATTAACTACTTTCTTCTCCGGTTGGTTGCTGTGCCCAGCAGTGGGAAGCATACAGGGTGTTAGTGACACCGTACTGAATTCGGATGATTCAGCTCTTTGATAAGCGGTTAAGCATTCACTGCTTGGCCGGAAAATTTAACAAGCAAATCACACAATTTTATGTATCACTCAAACACTCGCCACTCCTTTGTGGCGCGCACTTGCTTAATGCACTTCTTACATCAGCACCAGAGCATAGAATAAGGAATAATACTACGCATAGAACGACAACTCTCCGCTCCCCACCAGCGGCTGAGCTAGGTTTACCTCACCCTCTCTGGGTCTTACTTTAGTCTTCAACCGTGCGGGCGCTAGACGTCACACACACAGATGCATGTGTACGATAACGTCAATGTGTAGTGTGGTGAAAAAGGCCCAATGGTAAGGTAAAAGGCTTTTTGGCGGGAAACGGGAACGGGACAGTTGCTTTCTTCATTGAGTAATCTAAATAATTAATACGAAGTGGTGTTTTGTGGTTAATGATCGCATTAAGTTAGTCGGAAGACATTCGCGAGTGTTATTATATCGGAGTATTCAATAAACAAAGTGTATCTGCCTATTTTCGCTTCGTGTCAGGAAGCCGCTTCATAACTCAAAAGTTTATGCGGACTTTTGAGTTAATTCGTCTGGGGTTCGGAGTAGGAGTCTACTCCGAGGGTGGGGGCTTAGGTTTCATCATCATCATCTTTCATCATTTGTAATGTCAGAAGTAAAAAGTCATAGAAAAACAATATCGTATTAAAAAGTAAAAATATTCTAAATAAGTAAAAAGATTTTATACAAAAAAAGGTTGTAAAAGATTTGATATCAAAAGTAACCTACAAAATAAATAAATAAATAAATAAATAAATAACAACCCGTATACCTGTTGAGTGGTCTACGTATCTGTTTGTCCATGACAAACGCGAAGCGAATCCCTTATAGACATTTAATTCCAAACATTATTCCATATCATACACGCAATTGTTAATTATGAACGATTAGTAACAGCCAAATCAATCCCAAATCAAATTATTGTTCGACACGACTCGTCATTTGTTTCGGATGGCATTCACTGCCTGGCCGGGCCAGTGAGGAGCGCTGTGGACTGTAATCACTCGACGTATTCCTTCTAACAATTAAATACACTTTGCCACATATACACTGGATACAAAAATTTCATTATTACCGTGTGTCGCCTACCGCGTAAGTGCGAGCGAGATAGGTAGTCAGCGTTTTCCCCCTTACTCCTAATCGGGTTACGGGTATTTTATTTAAGACCCAGAGAGTGCGGATGGCGCCCGATACGAATTGGCGTTATCGAAGACTATCATGGATCATGATAGATCATGGGTCGTGGGTCGTGGGTCGTGGGTCTTCTTCGTCTTACTATTTATTTGCTCAATAACATGTGATTCTGCTGACCCTGTTAGGAATAGGGTGTGACTTTGTTTTTGTTTGTTCATTAGGTAATGAACACATGGGATTGCGGCCAATTCATTTAGTCTTTTAATGAGATTTGTTGATAGCATTGTGAACGTAACATTAAAATGGTTATCAGTTGAACTTCTTTAGGTAGGGTTGTAGGTTCCGGGCAAGTAGTTACCTTGTCAGCATAAGCTCCATTCGGGAAAATTGATGAAAAGTTTAGTGTTTTGTTATTTTTGCGACGGAAAATTCCACATAATATCAACTCAGAATCATGGCCTGAATCATGCCTCAAAGTTTTCGTTACGATGTCACTAACACCCTGTATAAAAAATGGAGTTGGGACAGGTCACCAAACTCAAATTTCGATATTGCCCTAACACAATCCAGTGCTGTAGTAAACATAAAATATATTAGAATTATGCGTTTTTAAATTATGCGATTTTATACCTTTATTCTCAACGCGGACAAGTAAAATTATGAATTGGGATATTCATCCTAATACAGAATAAAAAAATCGTATGGACAGAGAGAGAATCCAATATTAGCTAACACCTGTACGTTAGAAGAGGCAACCCTCAGACGATATAAAAGGCGTACTGAGACCTTTTGAATGGTTAGAACGCAGTCGCAATGAAGATCAATTTTGTTGGTCATACTATATTGGTAATAGTACTGGTGTTGTTGGAAACATCTACTCCTCAAACTACCACCACAGTGGTCTCAAGATCGACTTACGACCCAAACTTCGGCGGGCCCCCAACCAAAACGACCGTTACCATGACAACTGGGAACGGAACAAACAGCACAAATACTACGTGTAAGTTTGTTACTTTATTTAGTGGCGGCCCTAGCAAAATATTTATGTGGTGCGAGACCTAAAGTGGCACCGCTCAGCCCCTTGACACTTTCAAGGACAGAACGTCTAATGACGCACTATGGATCGAAAAATGGCTTTCATAGACATAAGGAGTTTTTTTTTTTTTAAATCTTTATTTATTTAGGGGTTTTTATCTATGCAAACATGCCAACCTCATCGTAACTAAAATTATTAAAATAGCAAATACAACTAGACCTTATTACTAAGTAATTATAATATACTCACTCTAAAAGGGGTCCCTGAAAATATTTTATTACTAGGTTGTAAAAAGCCACAGCCACCTCGGAAGTTGGAGCACTAAGGTGGGCTTGTATATAACCTACGTCTAATTGGTTTAATATTATATATTAAATTAAATAATAAATATAATTATTTAATTATATATTATATTATTATATTAAATTTTAAGTGGCGGTTTTTTTGCTGGATATAGCTTCTATTACCTATTACTATATAGGAAAATGATACCTGAGTTGATTATGTGCAAAAGTCCCTATTTCGGCGCCCGGTTCAGTAGGACTCGCACCGCGCTAGGGCCGCTGCGATCATCTCCTTCCTTAAGACTACCCTCGACCCTGATGTACATCAAGATGGAACTAAGTACAGTCATGAGCAATATCATGTACCCACTTTAGGACTCTGTCGCACTAACATATTTGACATTTAGTGAGACATTTGTCAAAAAAGTTAATGTGACATGGTACCAAAGTGTATATATATATTAATGCTCGTGACCGTACCCACAACTCATCGAGCTTTCTGTTGGACCAACGTGATAGGTGGTGAGCCGTATTTCCGAATTTCGAGCCAACTGTGTTAGTGATAACTGCACTTAAGATAAGCGAAATTAATAACTCATTAGTTCAAGTCCGGTGCTGGGATTTGAACCGGCGCTTCCCATTTAAGAAGCAAACCGGTGAACCACACGCCCACAGTGACCACAATAAGTCACGTCAAAAAAAATACCTGGATCGTGAAAGGACTGGTGAGGTATGGCAACCACATAGTCCACCATTCTCAAATAACCCATATTTAATTATTGTGGTGCGATTATTTTTTACAGTGGCAACGCTAACTGTGCCTCTTGATGCGGACAGGATGGACATCAACCATGAAGACTTGCGTAACCTTCTATTTATGGACCTCGGTTTGTTCTTTCTTTTTCGTAACGAATAATCGACCTTACCAATTCTCAGGGTTGATTCTCAAAGAAAGTGGCACCGCAACCTTTCAAAGTTAAACCTTTATTTATTATGCGTCTCCCTGATAACGGGGAACTTTCCAATCGTCGTTCCCCAAACACACGATAGATGGCGTTGTTCTAATTACCTATTTTCTCATTGCTGGGTTACATAATTATTCAAAAATGTAATGGCAGAAGCGTGTATATGCTTCTAAACTAATTCTTGCTTGTTATTTGGATCATATTATGCATAGAATGATGTTGCTACCTATATTGCTTCTCTTTATTTTGATTAGAATAATAACGGAAGTTGTAATTGTACCCAGAAACAAAGATAAAAGATGCATATTATATCTGTTATCCGTGAAATTAGAAGTTTAAACGAAGAAAAAACTTAACAACGCCATCTATCGTGTTTTTGGGGAACGCCAATTGGAAAGCCTATTATATTATCAAAACACAATAGTTTACATGAAGACATAGTGGTTTGAAATAAATTGAACTTATATTGACAACAATTAAATTAGTTTGTAATAGCTACTTTACATTTTGTCGTTCACTTGATCTGTTCCAACGCGAGATACCAAAGTTTAGAGTAAAAAAAAAATTAGAAACCTAAATAGTTATAATACTTTTTCCTTTGTACGCATTTTCGCCATTCATCCCTGGTTTTATCAAACTTCTCCCAATCATAATATGATCGATTGATTGATTTTTATATTTCGTGCATGTCTGCAATAAAGTATATTAGATTTGATTTGATCAGTCTCAATCGCAGTCATGTCACGTATTGCACAGTCTCTCGAGCATAGAGCATTGGTCTTCTAATATCTCTTTTTAAATTAATTGCTTCCCTCTACGCGACATCGATTAATAAATCCGCAGTTCTTGGGAATTCTTCAAAAAATATTTGAAATCTGGAACTTTTTAAAAAGTGCGACATTAATTTAGCGGTACAACTTTGTTGAAGATCTACCCTTAACCAGTTGCAAACGATTATGACAATAGTCAGTGGCCCCGATTCCTGCAGACATCTCCTAATTTTACTTTAAGTTATATCTGTCATTTTCTTATCCGCCGAAAAGAAAAGGAACGGATGATTGACTGCTCTTAATTTTAGAAAGAATGAGTAAATGAATGAAAGTCCTGGGCGAATGAAAAAGGTATCTCGCTGGTATACAAACCGTTTGACGTGTGCTGTCAACACAATTCTGTCGGGTTATTGGCCAATGTAAAATTTTCAGACGGTTGATTTAGATTTGTGCTTAAAATTGACGTATATTCCATAAATTTTATGCTTGTCGATTACCCGTCCCTTTCCTTTTCGGCGGATAAGAAAATGACAGATATAACTTAAAATAAAATTAGATGGTGTTTACAGGAATTAGCACCAGTGACAGTGTTAAAAATATATGGGATGGACATGTCACATTATGTCACCGTCATCATCTCCCTAGCATTATCCCGTTTTCACGGGGTCCGCTTACCTAACCTGAAGATTTGACAGGTCCGGTTATATCACATTATGTCATCATCATCATTAATTTAAGAGCTCTTGTCGGTGTAGCATTCTCCATTCTTGTCTACCAAAGGCCAACTCTTTGACTTCCTTATAAGACACGACGTTCGCCTTCTCTCTCAGCGAATAAATGATTTCTGATTTCTTTCATTCGTTCCATGTAAGCTCTTCTTGGTCTCCCCATTCCTCTCTTTCCTTCTATTTTTCCTGTGATATTTTTAATGAATTCGCCGTGTCTTATTAAGTGTCCTATCATCGTGCATTTTTTATCACTGTAATCTTTTGCAACTTGACTATAGCTTGTTTTGTTTACAGGTACTTGGTCAGATCAAAACTTCTATTACTACAATAGACAGAATATGCGAGTGTCGACCAAAAAAACCGACCATGAATCCGACAACTGCTTCAAAGAATACTTTCGCTGTGTCGGCAATCAGTAAGTATTAGAGCACACCGGACACTTAATACAAAAAAGCCTCGTTTCACACAGACACATTTCACACATCATTCATTATCTCGCAGAACCTCAGACACACACGACATACGCTCACAAGCATTATACAGGGTGTTAGTGACATCGTAACGAAAACTTTGAGGGATGATTCAGGCCATGATTCTTAGTTGATATCAAGTGGAATTTTCCGTCGCAAAAGTATGGACCGGAAAATAATTTAAAAAAACCTAAAAAAAATCATAAATTTTCCGACAGGAAATTCCACTTAATATCAACTCAGAATCATGGTCTGAATCATCCCCCTCAGTATTCGTTACGGTGTCACTAACACCCATACCTACTTGTATGGCTACCTGTATGTACTGGTAAGGGGTGTAAGTGACATCGTAACGAATACTGAGGGGGCTGATTTAGCTCATTATTCTGAGTTAATATCAAGTGGAATTTTTAATCGCAAAATTATAGAATTGAAAATAATTACAAAAAACTAAAAAAAAAAACATGAATTTTGCGACGGAAAATTCCACTTGATATTAACTCAGAATCATGGTCTGAATCATCCCCCTCAGTATTCGTTACGATGTCACTAACACCCTGTATGTATACACATTGGTACCATGTCACATTAACTTTTTTGACAAATTGAACACATTTTTCTCACTAAATGTCAAATATGTTAGTGCGACAGAGTCCTAAAGTGGGTACATTATATTGCTCATGACTGTTTGGCACTGCGGTTATTTATTCTATGCTGATACCATCGACTTCGTATAGAAACAAAAAGTCAGTGACTAATACCTAATAAAGTACATGTTTTCAGAGTGTTCCCTTCATTCATATGTGCGACAAATGAGATGACGGAGAACGGCGCCAATTGGAACACGTATTGCGAAGTATATCTCGACAATTGTAGGAAAAGAATGCGTAAGAATTATTAAGTTTCCAAATCATAGATAACTACAGGTAACCATGGTAACCATGGAATAGAGGAAAGAGGTTGGACGGGCCAAGGAAGCGCGTTATACGCTTCATACAAGTATGAATAAATAATAGGTCCCACCTTCCCGCGCTGCGCTTTTTTCGCCCGTCATCTGCACTCACTCGTCTGCAAACTTTACTACTCCACGGAGCTCCGCGATTGTGTATTAAGAGGTCGACTTATGCATTATAATCTGCAGGGCAAGAAGTAGAATATTGACTATCATGCCAGGCGGTCCGTCCTTATTTCAGGACGGCTAAAACCTTAGTATGATCAGCTACCTGTTTACTTATAAAAAAAACACATTAATACCTATGCGGTATTTTACGTTCAAGTTATTTAATAACTAGAGGTACACATTCAATACCAGACATTTTTATCATTTAGGTAGTCATTAATCTTATAAGCTTTTTACATAAAGTAAGCTTCACATGAACTTTAAATTTATTTTCTGACAATTATGTTATTTCGCTGTACTTATCTCCCTAACTTTATCCCGTGTCTCACAGGGTCCGTTACCAGACTATACTTATTTATTTATTTATTTTATTTTATTTAAGGAAAACCAACAGTTATAAAATACAGAAAGTAGACAAAAAACATAACAGTTGAAAACTAATTACAGGTTTCCACTGATAAAATTTATATTTTGTTTTATTTCAGGTTATTGGTACATCGTCGACGTCGGCTACTGTCAGGGTTATGGGAATAATCAGTGGTTCAGTAAAGTCATCCCAACTCAAAAGGGGAAACCAAATGACCCGTGGATTTGGGATCCTAACTACCCCTATTAAGCTTCTTGTACAGTCATGAGCAATATCATGTACCCACTTTAGAACCCTGTCGCCCTATCATATTTGATATTTAATGAGACTTACGGTTTAATATGCAAAAAAAGTTAATGTGATATGGTTTCAAAGTATACATATTAGTACTCGTGACCGTACGTAGGCGGCCATAATACATAAATATAAAGAGCATGGATTTACTACTACCGTAGATTGAACATCAGCGCTCAAAAAGTGGGACGCAAAGTTACTGTTAATATAGCGACGTCGACAGTACTTTACCTCAGTGCGCGATTAGGCGCCGAACTGGCAACACGGGGAAGTGCGTGGGAAAAATCTTGCAAAAATAGAAGCTCAAAGCGAAAAAAGAAGGATGGAACATCATATTTTCTAATAAGTAATGACATTGTGCATGTTATCATAGTATAAACATTTTAATTTTCGCAGTATAATCCACCAAAATTAAATTTTTAGTACTTATAAAATACACTAAAACAATTACTCCCGGTCAATTCGAGTCGCAGTATAACCCGACCGCGTTACGAAGCACCACGCGCTAATATAATATGTAATTACACGATGCGTAAGTACTTTCTTAATTTGACATGATTTTATTGAATGTATATGTCACCGTAAAATTGTAAATAACGTTAGATTATAATCTATCTTCGCGATATTGTGAACTGTCGAGAAATTGTGAAACGTAATATACTGCTTACAATTTAACGTATTATTATTCGTCAGATTATAATCTATCGAAGTAAAACTGTTAAATCACAATCTTACAATTGTCAAATTGTCAACTGTCCGACGGCTGTCCCTGATTGGTCAGCCTTACAGTAGACCGTTCTGTGTCCATAGAGTTAGGAATAAAACACAGGTGTCAGTCAAATAAAATAAATGCTCTTCAAGATTGTGAAATCAAGTACGTATTTATTAATTATTTAGTAAGTAATCAATAATTCTGACATCACATGGTAAGAAAAAATGTATCAAAATTAAAAAATCTGAAACGTATTATTCAGTATACTTTTCGTGTGTAAGATAAACATGCTGGCGGCATAGGGGTGGCCCAAGGGCCACCCCCGCCGCACCCTAACCTACTGTTATGCCTTGTAAAAATTATGACAAAACACTATTATTCTAAAAAAGAATTATGGATATCTATTTATTAATCCCAAAAATAAGTTATACCTAACAAACCAGTATTCCTAGATGTTATTATGGGAAAGTAAAACTATTATGCTAAAAAACGTTATGCAAAAAGGATTATGATAATTAAAATTATGACAAAAACATTTATGCATTTTAAGAGAATCCCAAATTAACATTATGCTGACTCTAATAGTTTTGTAACTCTATGGTATAGCACGCGAGGTGCGTTTCGTATCACAATTTGACGGTTTCACTTCGATAAATTATAATCTACCGAAAAATAATACGTTTAATTGTAAGCAATATGATACGATTCATAATTATTCGACAGTTCACAATCTCGCGAGATTCAAATCGATAGATTATAATCTAACGTTATTTACAATTTTGCGGTGACATATATACCGCTGTGTACGAATGTATAGCTAAACAAGCGCCAAGTTTATGCCGCATTTTTGTTTCAAGCGCTGTATCTACGGTAGTGGTAAATCAATGATAAACAGCCCATACAGGGTGTTAGTGACATCGTAATGAAAACTTTGAGAGATGACGATTCAGACCATGGTTCTGAGTTGATAGTAAGTAGAATTTTCCGTCGCAAAAATATGGAACTGAAAATAATTATAAAAAGAACACTAAAACTTTCATGAATTTTCCGACAGGAAATTCAACTTGATATCAACTCAGGATCATGGTCTGAATCGCCTGTAAAAGTTTTTATGTCACTAACACCCTTTATACATGCCACTGCTGGGCACAGGCCTCCCCTCGATCAACCAGAGAGGGTATGGAGCATACTCCACCACGCTGCTCCACTGCGGGTCGCACCAAAACTTATTTATTCAAGTTACAAGACTCACAAGACTCAAGACTCTTTTTTGCGTGCTACACTGCAACTGTACAAGTGTACTATATCCTCTGCCGATGGTTGTCTGGCAGAGATCGCTCTTAGCGATAAGGCCGTCTTTGCCCACCTCAGATTAAGTTTATCCTGTAAATGTTTTGTAAATTTGTGTGCAATATAGTGTTTTTATTATTATTGTTATTAAGACTCATTTGTGTTAGTAATTACATACTCACCCCGATGTAAATAAACAATTACATACATACATAAACTCACGCCCGTAATCCCAAATGGGGTGGGCAGAGCCACAAGTAAACAAAGACAACTTGCAGCCACTGTTGATACGAAGTCCTAAGATGGATATGATGAACATTATGGTGATAAGGGATCAGCCTATCGCCCATAACATTAGTCCATTATGTTAGAGGACGCAATCCCTCTGTCGGTTTTTACGACATGCCCGGGAAGACAAGCAGCTGAACGTGTTCTATGTTTTTTATTTGCTCCCAGAACAGCATAGAAGCAAGCAATAAACAAACAAACAAGCAAACAAGCAATAAACAATTAAATAGTAAAAAAAATAAAAGATAAGAATAGTATTTTTATTATTTATTTATTTGTACACAATAAAACAAACACAAGGAACATACAAAGAAAACAGGCAGTACAGGTAAGCTTATAAATGTCTAAACAAAGAGACTTCTTCCAGCTGACCTACGTGACGAGAGAGATATTCAACTAACAATTTTATCACTAACGAATGTAGGCAGTCTAAACTGCCCCGAAGGACGTAATATACGATCCCGACGATCCGATTACTCTAGCCATAGAGGCAGCCAATCAGCTCGCGACACCAAACACTTCAGGACCCCGATGCGATAAAAGATGCATATTATATGTCTGTTATGTCTGTTATCCATGAAATGGTTTATTAAATCATATATTTGGAGCATTGCACTCTATGGAAGTGAAACGTGGACTATGACACAGAGAGACAGAGAGAGGTTGGAAGCGTTTGAGATGTGGTGTTGGCGAAGGATGGAGGGTATAAGCTGGACTGAAATGGTGTCAAATGAAAAAGTGCTGGAAAGAGTTGAAGAAAAGAGAACTATATTGAAGACTATAGAGAACCGGAGAGGATATATGATTGGTCACCTGATACGACACGATTCATTTATAACAAACATTATAGAAGGAAAAATTTAAGGGAAGAGAGGAAGGGGTAGACCTAGGATAACATTTATGAAACAAATAAAAGAGAAGGTGCAGGTCGTGTCGTATCGGGAGGTGAAGGTTTTGGCGGGAAGAAGAGAGGAATGGCGGTTACTCCACCGACAAGAGCGCAGCTCTTAAATAGAGTGAGATCCATGAAAGAAGGTTAAACGAAGGCTAGCGAGATCCTAATTTTTCGGGATCACTCCCGAAGCACAATATGACGAGATCCCTTGAGTTATAGGTAGTTTTTGTTTTGATTATTCTCCCGAAAGTTAAAGATTGGTATTATCAATCCCTCGGGATCTCGAATTTGCGATGTCAAGTCGGGATTGCATTTTCTACATTTAAAGCGTTGCAAGTTGTGGCACTCAGTAGGTTGAAATCACAGCGTTGCGTCGTCGCAACGGAGCCAGAGGGACTGTGGGTCCCCTCTTTTACATAACGCAACTGTTTATAATTATCAAATTATTTTCAAATTCCGCAAGATGTTTTATAAAGGCGAAAATGATCAAATTACCATACAGAGAATGAGGTAAATGAGAAACGGTGTACGCAATCAAGACTTACCTATGAGACTCATAAGTTCCGGCCAAGCAGTGAGAGTCATTCGAGGCAAATCTACAATAAGCCACGTTTTGGAAAGCTGGTGGCGAGATGTGGACATTTGTCTTGGCGATCATTAGCTTCTATGCCCTTAGCGTAAAGGTTAGTATTGAGTTATTGATATAGAATATGAGGAGCTCGGTGGCGCAGCGGTGAACGCGCTCGGGCTGCGATTGTTGAAGTTAAGCAACTTTCGCAAAGGCCGGTCATAGGATGGGTGGTCTTTGGTCCCGGATGCATTAGCAGTCGTTAATAACCATCAATCCGCACTGGACCCGCGTGATGGTTTAAGGCCCGATCTCCCTATCCATCCATAGGGAAGGCCCGTGCCCCAGCAGTGGGGACGTTAATGGGCTGATGATGATGATATAGAATAAAGGAAAATACTGGCCCCGATTCCTGCACCATCTAATTTTACTTTAAGTTACACCTGTCATTTTCTTATCCGTTGAAAAAGAAAGGGACGGAATCTACTAGGCTTAGCGGCTTACGGCATTTAAGGCTAAAGTAAGACCGAGAGGGGGTGAGGTCGGCGCCCGTTACGAATTGGGGCGGGGCGGAGAGTTATCGTTCTATCTATACGTACAGTAATACTAGTATAAGGCTGCCTGTCCATTGAAGCGGAGCCATTGAATAGGATTGCATAAAAACTCCGCTCAGCTGCAGTGGACAGAGATTGGTCAATCCTATTGGTTAACACTTTGACAGTCCAGTGATCCATATATGGGTCATGACGGACTAGCTCCATACGTCCGTGACCCATACTTGTTCAGTGCCATGAGTGCGGCCTTTGAAAGTTCTAATTTTTCATGATTTTAAGAGATATGGTTTACTTTCAATTGCACTCAATAGGTATTGTGATGTGTTTAGAATTAGAATAATTATTTTATTATTTCCGTTTTTAACAGGACGTATATAAAATTAAGTAATAAGTGGGACTTACAACGAAGTCAAAACATTTTGTATGGGGACTGTCAACGTGTTAATATTTATCCGTTTCACCGCTCCGCAAGCTCGCTCCGCTTAAATGGACAGGCAGCCTAATAGTAGCAGACTAGCAGTGGTAGTAGGTATAGGTACAGTAGTGATAGGTATAGTAATATTTTTATTATATTTATTTTTATTTAACAGCCTCCGTGGTCTAGTGGTTAGAGCGTTAGGCTCACGAAAAAGTAAGATGATTCCGGGCTCGATTCCCGATGGCGACATTGTCGAAATCACTTTGTGAGACTGTCCTTTGTATGGTAAGGACTTTTCAGGCTTGAATCACCTGATTGTCCGAAAAAGTAAGATGTTTCCGTGCTTCGGAGGGCACGTTAAGCCATTGGTCCCGGCTATTAGCAGTAAAAACACCTCCACCAACCCGCATTGGAGCAGCGTGGTGGAGTATGCTTCATACCCCCTCCGGTTGATTGAGGGGAGGCCTGTGCCCAGCAGTGGGACGTATATAGGCTGTTTATTATATTTATTTTTATTGTCTATGCTTATGAGCTTTCTATGTCTAGAATGCTGGTGCCTCGTTTGTGTATTTCCCTGCGGCTGAGGTTTCCAAGGACGAGGTCCCTCTCCACGAGGGATATCTGGTAAAACTGACACCACACAACGACGGCAATGGAGCGAAAAAAGCTGAAAGAGTGAGTATAGTTAGTCATTATTATCACTTACTAGATGACCCGGTGAACTTCGTATCACCCTTTTCCATATTTTATTAACGTTTACACCTACACTTTATTTGTATTGGTTATATCCAACCGACCGGAAAAATAAATGGTCTATTTTTTTTTGCCTTAGAGTCAGTATTACCAAGACAGTTATTCAGCGGAAAACGATCGGAGCCGAGATAGACGCAATCGTAATCGAGAGGAAGAATCAGTGAGCATAGTTCGTATTATTTTCTGTTATCTTTGTAGCGATGATTGGTAACGGCCTCTGTGGTCCAGCGGTTGAGCGTTGGGCTCACGATCCGGAGGTCCCGGGTTCGAATCCCGGTGGGGACATATCACAAAAATCACTTCGTGATCCCTAGTTTGGTTAGGACATTACAGGCTGATCACCTGATTGTCCAAAAAGTAAGATGATCCGTGCTTCGGAAGGCACGTTAAGCCTGTCCCGGCTACTACTCACTTATGTAAGTAGCCGTTACATGAGCCATGTAAGGGGCCTTTTCCGGCTCAATAATAACCCTGACACCAGGGTTGATGAGGTTGGTAATTCACCTCACAACCCACACGATAGAAAACAACTATAGCTACAACTTATCACTAAAAGCTATTACACAGTCAATGAATACATAAATGATAAACTAAAATGAATAAATTTTAATAATATTTTATAAATTAAATCATAATAAACATATAAAACAATACTTAAAATATAAGTGAAATAATATTGTTAAAATATAGTAAGTATAATAAATACAAGTTGTATCACTGACTAATAATTAAGTATGTTGTCCTCTCTACCAGTAGCAGTGCCCTTACCGGGTCCATGTTGATTGATACTATAATACTTACTTCTGTATTTTTATAACACCACAATTTGTACGAACACATGGTCGCAATAAAACATTTCTATTCTATTCTAGAAGTATGATATGCTCGACTCCAGTGAGTAAAGTCCTCAAGTCGAGGACGTAGATGTTAACTTAAATTACCAAAATGCTCAGTTGAGGCTGAATCGAGTGGAGGTAGAATCGAGTTAACATCTGACTACAGGTGTAAATACTTATTTAAGTATTCAGAAATCAGAATCATTTATTCAACATAATTATCATGGATAAACTTGTTGAAGGTCAATGTAACATTTTTGAATTTACGTCATTTCGCAAGGTGTTATGGCTGAAGAGAAGAAATGACAAGAAACTACAACAGCAACACATCTTTTAAATCAATGAGCACACTACAAGTTATTTAAGAACTAAGGAATACATTTAAAACCTGACATTTTTATCATTTAGGTAATCATGAATCTTATTATAAGCTTTTTTACATAAAGTAAGTTTCACGTGAGCTTTACATTTATTTTCTGACAAATTTAAAATATTATCTGGTATTTTATTGTAAAAACGTACATAACACCGAAATAAAAAATGAATTTAATTTACTTACTTAATTTAGAATTTTGAATTCTACATTATTAAAATAATAAACAGGTCACAATTTTATTATAATAATACAATTCAAATTTGGAATTTTGAATTTAGTTTTTTTCGAATTTTGAATTATTATTTTTTTATGTCTAGAGTGTGGAATACCCTCGCCGAGAGGTATTATACTCCTCACCGTATGGAAACCAACGCCTGTGTTTTGATTGTAACGATGACTTCGATTTAAATGCGCGAGCTGTAAGTATAGCCATATTGGTGCTAATTCCTGTAGACCTTTGCCCTGTTGATCAAAACTTAGAAGCCCTGTATTACAAGAAATTGTTCTTGCATTTTTTTTTTATTATTACAAGTATATGTTTATCAAAACTACACATGTAAATTACATGTTACAAGTCATTGGATTTTTTTTAATATTGATTACTTATTTATCAATTATTATTACTAAATACAATGTTAATAAAATATTACAAGTGTCAATATTTATTTCACTAGTAAATTTTACAATCACTCTATTTTTTCTGATAAACGTAATTTACACGATGTGAGTAACTTGTAGCTTGTGAACGTGTAGACTTGTAAGTTTTGATAAACAGAGCACTTAAATTTATTTTAAGTTATACCTGTCATTCTCTTATCCGCCGAAAAGGAAAGGAACGGATGATTGACAGCTGTTAATTTCAAAATGAGTGATTGAATGAATTAATAACCCGGGAAAATCTAATAGGTATCTCTTTTGACGATCGCTTCGTTTGACGTGTGCTGTCAACTTTATTCTGACGGGTTATTGACCAATGAGAGGGTTGTTTAAATTTCTGCCTAGAATTGACGTGTGTTCCATAAATTTTATAGTTACTTACTGATTAATTCGGCGGCTAAGAAAATGACAGGTATAACTTAAAATAGAATAGAAAAGAAACTACCCAATAGTTTCCTAGGTAAAAGAAAAATTATAAAATTCATTATATCAAATAAAAACAGATCTAAAGGTGACAAAAACATTTTGTTTTTTCTATTTTTTTTATTTATGATTTTTTATAAAGAAAAATGTAATAATAAGTGCGACATTTTTCAACGTTTTTCTATGACGTCACAGGTTGCTTTTTCACACGAATTCCATAGTAATTTCGTGTTTTGGCGTTTAGTAAAAAGTAACTGATTTGTCTAGTTGGAAACTAGCCTATTAGATGGCGTGTACGGTCACGAGCATTAATATACATACACTTTGGTACCATGTCACATTAACTTTTTTGACAAATTGAACTGTAAGTCTCACTAAATGTCGAATATGTTAGTGCGACAGAGTCCTAAAGTGGGTACATTATATTGATCATGACTATTCATGACTGTACTGGAATCAGCATCAATAATTTGTTTGTTTTATTACATAGAGTAAGGAGCGATATAATCGTCACTCTTATCGACTTCCTACTGGATATTCAAGATATTCATCACAGTCTTCAAATCGCCATGTCAATCGAGATGTCAATGTAAAAGGAGTGAGTATAATTAATTATTACTTACACAAACATAAGGTTAGTAGTCAGATTTTTTTGCCGCAGATGGCATTAACTACTTGGCCGGACAAATGGGGAGCGCTGAAGGCTCTCACCCGGTACAACGTTTAAGACAACAGGCCTGAAGGTGCCCAGTTGGGCGTGAACCTCGGCTCAGGGCGTCGTCTGAGAGGAAAAATATTTGAAAGAATTAATCGACCCTAGTGGGTCGATAGCGATAAGCGCTGAATGAGGGAAACCGTCGACCACGCCGGCGGGGTCGGTATCGGGGCCCTAACGTACTTGTACGAGGTGTAAGTGACATCGTAATGAATACTGAGAGGGATGATTCAGGTCATTATTCTGAGTTAATATCAAGTGGAATTTTCCATCATAAAAGTGTAGAATTGAATAAATAATAATTTTAAATATTAAAAAAATATGAATTTTGAGACGGAAAATTCCATTTGATATTAACTCTGAATCGTAACCATATACTTAATTAAAAGTTATATGGAGTTATAAATAGTGTTCTTTTTTATTATTTAGAGTAAGGAGCAGTTTAATCGGTATTACTCTTCCCGCCAAGCTCCAAGTTACTCTTCATATGCTTCGAACGACGACAACGAAGATCTACTAAGTGCGCGAGCCGTAAACGTAAGTACAGCTATACATATGATTACCTGAAAACAACTTCAGCGCTATCCTCGTAGTCTAATAAATCAATAATAATAATAAAAAAATAAAATAAAAATAATCATAATAATAAAAAAAGTACTTAGTAAAAATAATTTCTGAGTACACACATGCATCAAAATTCGTATGGAGTATAAATTAATTTAAGTTAATTTAATTATTTATTTAGGTACACATACAGCAATACATTAAACAATTAAACTTTTACAGACAGCATTATAAAGAGAAGAATTTGATATATTGTCAATTACATGCGTACACAGCATTAACCGAAAATGAAAACAAACTACTTACTTATATAAATAATAAATTATAAATATGTAGGATATTATTAAGGATATTAATACATTTTTTTCTAAACAATTTTAACAAAATATAAATGTAAGTAAGTAAGTACAGTTTAACGCTTATGACGTCAACCAAAGTGATTGAGCATTTTATTGCAAGAAACATAATCTGTCATAATAGATCGTAATGAAATTATAATTTTAAGTTTCAATACGTTTCACCAACATTGGCGTGCAAAGCTGTGTGACGTGTGTTAACTCCGTCAAGAACGCGAATTGAGAAGATCTGAAAGTACTATGGCGGATATTACTCGATTTATTTATACTACTTGATTCGATCCCGGTCGATTTTACTAATCCCGGGATTTCGGGATTATCTAAAGTGAACCTCGGGATCCCGGGAAAGTCCCGGGATTGTTTTGGTAATAGAAAGTGATAACAAAAAGACAGTGAAACGTATCAAAATCAACTCTTTTTTTTAAATCTTTAGTTAAATCTTCAAAAAACACTCGTCAAATAGAGTACTGCGGGACGGAAGGCAAGAGGGAAACCGAATATTTTTGTCTAAAAAGTAGCATGAACAATGCTACACCGACAAGAGAGTGGCTCTTAAATTAGTGATGAAAAAATAGAAATAGTACCGATGCCGATACTAATGGTGCCGATGGTTGAAGCTCCACCTCTCTTAAGTTTTATACTAACCGTAGCTTTAAGTTTGCATTGTTACTAACATATGACCTGTGTCTGAAAATAAATGATTTGAATTTGAATTTTTGAATTAGTACCAGTCTAAGATGATCAAAAACAATCTCAGTTTACTTTTAGACTTATTTTCAAATTTTATTTATAAATTAAGTACCTAGCATTGGGTAATAAGGCCACCCTTTTGTACTGTTGCTATAAAGTATATTTGATTTGATTTGACTGAGTACGATGTTTATCTGCTTTTATTGATGACGTCGCAGAACAGTATTTCCATTATAAACTCCAAAGAAAACTTTCGTTTTGACGCTTCGTGAAAAGTATCTCACTTGACTAGGTTGGCAAGTACCTAGCCTATAATAAATACTTTCTTTTTCTCCCTATTTCTTTCTTTCATTTTCATTCTCTCTCTCTCTCCTTTTGATGTGTCCGGGGTGTCCTTAGACGGTTATATTTTATTTTCCAGAGTCCGTATGATCCGTTTGGACCAGCCTATTACATCTCGTACGTACATAATCCTAAACGCTATTACGCTCGTAACACACAGTCGGACCTTATGCAGAACGTAATATTGTCGCCGAACGAAGTAAATACTCCTTTGGCCAAAACTCTACGGTCCAATCTTTTAAAAAGAAACATAATGGCGGCCATTTTTTAAGAAGAATACAAGACAAGAAGACAGTTGACGATCGGGAGCGAAAAGAATTGGTCATGGTTGAACTTATACAGGGTGTTAGTGACACATCGTAATAAATACTGAGGGGGATGATTCAGACCATGATTCTGACTTAATATGAAGTGGAATTTCCTGTCGGAAAATTAATGTTCTTTTGCGACGCAAAATTCCACTTCATATCAACTCAGAATTGTGTTCTGAATCATCCCTTAAAGCTTTCGTTACGATGTCACTAATATACCTTGTATATTAATGGAAACAAATTGTAATGAATTGATATTGTGTGTAATGAATTTTAGATATCAATATAAATGTGTATGAGGTAATATTGTTTTTCTTTAATAGTTTTCTTTTCTCTCTTATACGTGTATTATCTATATAGATAATACACGTCCTTAATCCGCGATGGGGTGGGCAGTGCTACAGACAATCAGAAAACACCTAACCGCCACTTTACGCACTTTACACCGAGCTCACGATCCGGAGGTCCTGGGTTCCAATCCCGGTGGGGACATATCATAAAAATCACTTTATGATCCTTAGTATGATTAGGACATTACAGGCTGATTACCTGATTGTCCGATCCGTACTTAGGAAGGCACGTTAAGCCGTTGGACCCGGTTACTACTCACTGACGTAA
The DNA here is from genome assembly GCF_024362695.1 of Pectinophora gossypiella. Taxonomy (NCBI): domain Eukaryota; kingdom Metazoa; phylum Arthropoda; class Insecta; order Lepidoptera; family Gelechiidae; genus Pectinophora; species Pectinophora gossypiella. Next base: position 8,079,127 of record NC_065428.1, on the reverse strand, counting down.
GTACGTAGTCGTTATATGAGTCATATCAGAGGCATTTGGCGGCTCTATAGTATCCCTGACACCAGGGTTGATGAGTAAATTTCGGTAGTCAAGGTATGAATTAATCTTAAAAAGAAAATAAAACGAAATATATACTGCTGAATTTTTTATTTTACACTTTACAGGCTTCTATCACGTGTATTTTTTTCTTTATAACAAGTATCAGAGTAAATAATATACATTATCATTGGGTAGTTACCTAGGTCAAAAATAAATTATGAAATTCTGATTACTACTCGTAAATAAAGAAAGATCTAAAGGTGACAAAAAACGTTTTCATCTTTCTATTTAACTTATCTATGAATTGAAATGAAGAAAAATGTAATAATAAGTGCGTCATTTTGTCAAGTTTTTCTATAAAGAAACGGTGTGCTTTTTCATACAAATTCCATAGTAATTTCATGTTTTGACGTTAATTAAAAAAGTAACTGATTTGACTAGTTGGAAACTAGCCATGTTACCAAAAAACGGTGTATAGGTATTTCATTTACCGTGAACGACGAACCAAGTGCTGCCGAGTGGCCTAGGTTTTTTGGTTGATATTCTTGAGCGGTAGTTGTGGTTGCGTTTATTGTTGCTATTTGCAACCCTCCCTGCCCTGGCATAAGTCAAGGCCTCATGCGACTAAAAAAAGAACGAGGCTACGTTTACCAAAAAATATATAGATGGCGCTGTACTTATAACGTTACACGTAACATAACCACCTGCCACAAAAAAAAAGTTTTCATCTCGAGCTCCTCCGTGCTTCGGAACGCACGTTAAGCCGTTGGTCCCGGCTGCATTAGCAGTCGTTAATAACCATCAATCCGCACTGGGCCTGCGTGATGGTTTAAGGCCCGATCTCCCTATCCATCCGTAGGGAAGGCCCGTGCCCCAGCAGTGGGGACGTTAATGGGCTGATGATGATGACATAACATAACATAGGCTCACGACTACATCCAACGGAAGATGAACTAAGCACCCACACCTCACCGAGCTTTCTGTTAGACCAACATGATATTTGGTGAGTCTTATCGCCGTTTATAATGGTCGAGCCTACTGTGTTACGTCTCAACTGCACTTAAGATAAATTAATAACTCATTGGTACAAGTCTGGTACCAGGGTTCGAACCGACGCTCTCCGTTTGAGAGCAATCCAGTGAGCCATAGGACCACAGTGTCTATAATTAATGAAAGAAAGAAAGAAAGAAAGAAACGTTTATTATAAAGGGACACCACAGTTACAAATATAAAACAAATATATAATTTAAAACACGGAGTAACACACAACTTACAATCAAACAAAACACATAATAAAAACAACATACACGAGCAAAGAATGCAAATAATGAGTTGTTTAACATTGAGTTGAGGAGCTCGATGGCGCAGCGGTAAACGCGCTCGGTCTGCGATTGTTGAAGTTAAGCAACTTTCGCAAAGGCCAGTCATAGGATGGGTGACCACAAAAAAAAGTTTTCATCTCGAGCTCCTCCGTGCTTCGGAAGCCACGTTAAGCCGTTGGTCCCGGCTGCATTAGCAGTCGTTAATAACCATCAATCCGCACTGGGCCTGCGTGATGGTTTAAGGCCCGATCTCCCTATCCATCCATAGGGAAGGCCCGTGTCCCAGCAGTGGGGACGTTAATGGGCTGATGATGATGATGAACATTTAGTTAAGTAATTTTAAGTTACGGGTAGCGCATGGTTGCTAGTGTGATGTACGGTGCCACTAACACCCTGTATAAGACCCGTGCAATCTGATAAATAATGAAGTTTAGATAGTAATTAATCATTTAGCCCGATAGAACTGGACATTATTCATAGTTAGTTAGTTAGTGGGCTCTGTTTTCCGCATTTAGACTCTAAGATGGCCCATTACGCGTGTAATTGTTGACTACGTAAGCCAACCTAACTCCTTCCGGAAGCTCAGAAGCCTCCTGGGGTTTTCACAGGCTTCGCGGAGCGACCCCATTTTTCATATTCATAGTATTTTTCATCATTTTTCATTATTCATAGTATATACAGGGTATTAGTGACATCGTAACGAATACTAAGGGGGGTGATTTAGACCATTATTCTGAGTTGATATCACGCTTACCTAGAAAATGCCTATTCGGAAATTGAAATTTTCCGTCGCAAAAGTATGGAACTGAAAATAATTAAAAAAAAAACACTATACGTTTCATGAATTTTCCGACAGGAAATTCCACTTGATATTAACTAAGAATCATGAGCTGAATCATTCCCCTCAGTATTTGGTACAATGTAACTAACACCCTGTATACATCTCTACTTCTTCAGGGATACAGGTCTGATGTTTTATGTTGGTAACAATAAGGTACTGTAATTACCTCTGAATGACGATACGAATAGACGAAACTCAACGCCATTAAAAGTAACAAAATTATCTTCATGATGCAAACTTCGGATTTGAAATGTCAAAGATTATTCTCTTAATCGAAATTTATAGTACAATTGCTATTCATTAGTTAATGGTAATGTTAACAGAAAGTAATTTGGGATCGGAAAGTTATATCAATTTAATTTTCTTTAAGAAGGTACCTACTCATGCGTGAAATTAATGATACTAGTTTCTTTTTTTATAATATAATACTTAATACTTACTTCATTTATGATTAAATTTTACATTCTAGCTTTTTGCTTAATGAATGATAATAGTATGGAGTTATTGGCCAATGTAAAATTTTGTTAGGGTTTTATGTATTAAAATATAGCAATGTCTTTCTAATCTACTCTGAACCGACCACGTGCATCTATGGAACGATTGATGAATGTTGTTGAAGTAAGAGGTATGTCAGAATCGAAGCAAATGGAAATTACACAGTCTCTGCTTACCCCGGTGGGTAATAGGCGTGAGTTCGTGTATAACAGAAGCTTACGACTGTATCCTAATTGGGGTAGTTGGTACATCCATCGCAAGATGAACTAAGTACTCACACTTCACCGAGCTTTTGTTATACAAACGCATAGGTGGTGAGCCGTGTCACACGTTGTTAGAATATGTATGTATATAATTTTCCCTACACGTTGCAAAATTCAGTAGGTAAGAAACATATTATCTACTACTATAATTATAAGTCAAAATTACATTCTGTTGGCCAATTAGTTTTCTGTTATCATAATTAGGGACATTATCAATAAGAAATTAAAACCAATTTTGCTATAAATTTCGATTAAGAAAAGAAAAGTTGACATCTTATGTGTGAATTTTTCATCATGAAGACAATTCTGCTGTTACTCGTCGTGTCGATGGGTTTGGTTGCGGCTCGTCATGATCATGAGGTATATAGAAACACATTTTTTTTTTTTTTTTTTTTTTTTTTTTTTTTTTTTTGACTTATTGTAGATTTGCCGCAGATGGCATTAACTACTTGGCCGGACAAATGGGGAGCGCTGAGCGCAGAGTTTAAGCATAGAATTAGGAATAATACTACGTATAGAACGGTAACTCTCCGCTCCCCACCAGCGGCTGAACTAGGTTTACCTCCCCCTTCACCCGTCGGTATTACTTTATTGTTCAATAGTATGCGCGTCTTACGTCACTAACACAGCGCGTGTACGATAACGTCATTGTGTAGTGTCTGTGTAAAGTGAGGTGTTTTGTATGAAGTGTGGTTTAAGTCCCATGTAATAGGAGGCGAGCCTATTGTCATTATCTGGGCACAAATCTTGGAAGGTACTTAATATTTATTTAATATAATACGACTATGGTGCTAATTCCTGTAAATGCCATCTAATTTTATTTTAAGTTATATCTGTCATTTTCTTATCCGCCCAAAAGGAAAGGGACGGGTAATCGACAAGCATAAAATTTATGGAACACACGTCAATTTTAAGCACAAATCTAAACCAACCGTCTAAAAATTTTACATCCGTCAATAACCCGACACAGTTAAGTAGACAGCACGTCAAACGGATTGCATACCAGCGACGTACCTTTTGATTCGCCCGGGTTATTCATTTATTTACTCATTTTTCCTAAAATTAAGAGCTGTGAATCATCCGTCCCTTTCCTTTTCTACGGATATGAAAATGACGGATATAACTTAAAATAAAATTAGGCGGTGTCTGCAGGAATCGGGGCCTATACTTACATATAGTAACAAATGGTGGCCACGTAATTTATGATCTAAACGTGAATTTGAAAACAAATTCGAAAAACATGGGTTTTGACCTGTGTTGAGATTTGAACCTGCGACCTCAATTTGAAAGTCAAGGGTTCTACCAACTGTATAATAGTATTTTTTTGTATTTTTAGATGGATGACCCTTCTATTTACGCTAGGCAAAGGGAGAGAATATTCATAATGACACTAGCACCACCAAAAAGGCATCGCCTATCAGGAAAGGGAACTCACTATGCTCCTTTTGCGATAAATTCTAATTCATATTACTGATCACGGGGTTTCCCGATTTTCTATTTACAACCCCGGGATCCCGGGATATTGTCGGGATTAAGAATTTAAATGGAAAATAAAAACTGCTTTATATTTCTTTTTTTACTGTTTTTTTGTTTGTGTGATGCTCCCTGGCCGGACCACTATTCAATACAAACTTGTAATTAAGTAAGTATATTAATAAAATCTAGTAATTAATCTGACTATTGCAAGGACTATCGATACTATTGATGTATTCCGATGGACTGATGGACTGCCTGTCTGACCTTCTAACCCGCGAAGGGAAAACCAGCCAAATATAGGTTAGGTCACATACGTCGGGAATGTGGGTTTCCTCACGATATTTTCCTTCGCCGCTGAACACGTGATAATCATTTACGATCTAAACACTTGACAATACTTCTAGAAATACTAGTGATATATTGCTTCTGACTATTGTAAAGAGTACCGATATTAACGATAGTGCCCCCGATTCCTGGAGACACCTAATTTTATTTTAAAGTATACTTACTCGTCATTTTCTTATTCGCCGAAAAGGAAAGGGACGGATAATTGACAACCTGTTAAATTTTAAAATTAATGTATTCATTATGGGTTATTGCCCAGGCGAATCTTTTCTCTTCTCTCATCGTGTCGATGGCAAACTAAATTGTATCGGCCCAAAACTTGGCAACAAGTATGGCGCTATCTGCAGCGCTCATCAGATCCTCCTGCGTACAGGTGTTCGGGCACGCAGGACACGATGTAAGATGTTCCATCGTTTGGGGAACAGTGCCGCACTTGCACTTTAAGTCCGAGCCATCCGAGAAACCCCACCTGAACAAATTGTCCTTACTTCGGCCCACCTGAGTCCGAAGTCTATTTAGAGACTTCCAGGTAAATCAAGACCTGGCGGAGGTCTCTCGGACGGCGAAACAAAAGGTTTTGGGAGGTGTACCCGTTCCTGCGAATGAAAAGGCGTCTCGCTGGTATGTTAGCCGTTTGACGTGTAATTGGCCAATATCTAAATTTTTGAGGGTTTTTAAAATTTCTGTCTAAAATTGACGTGTGTTCCATAAATTTTATGCCTGTCGATAAATCCGTCCCTTTCCTTTTCAGCGGATAAGAAAACTTCATTTCATCAAAAACAAAAAAACGTTTTTAAATTAACAGTTGTCAATTATCCGTCACTTTCCTTTTTGGCGGATAAGAAAATGACAGCTATAACTTAAAATAAAATTAGGATGTGTCTGCAGGAATCGGGGCCAATGTGTATGAGAAGTAATATGTAGTACTTATTATCATTTTACATTGTAAATGAAAACCTTAAAATACTGATGCATTATTTAATTCACTGTGTATTTTATTGTTCACCTAGATCTTCTTGCTTGGGCATCAAATAATAAATATGTTTCGGTGAAGGGCTGGGTGTGATGTCCTTGTCTCACAATTTTAAATTGGTCATCCGGCTGAAAATAAAATAATATATTATTTAGTTATTATTTGCAAAGATAAAAATGGAAAATACCTCGGGCATGATTCGATCTAAGTAGTTCTAATACTCCAATAGTATTAGAATAGATTCTTTCCTGTATTAGGGTGAATATCCCAACTCATAATTTTACTTGTCCGCGTTCAAAAATAAGGTGTAAAATCGCATAATTTAAAAACGCATCATTCTAATATTTTTTTAATGTTTACTACAGCACTTGATTGTGTTAGGGCAATATCGAAATTTGAGTTTGGTGGCCTGTCCCAACTCCATTTTTTATACAGGGTGTTAGTGACATCATAACGAAAACTTCGAGGGATGATTTAGACCATGATTCTAAGTTGATATCAAGTGGAATTTTCTGTCGCAAAAGTATGGAACGGAAAAATATAATAAAAAAAAAACACAAAAACGCAAAAGTATAGAAATGAAAATAATGAAAAAAAAAACCTAATAAAAACTTGAATTTTGCGACGAGAAATTCAACTTGATATTAACCTAGGATCATAGTTTTTAACATCCCCCTGAGTATTCGTTACGATGTCACTTACACCGTGTATAATTTCCGTCCCCAAAGTGTATATAAGTATACAGATAATTAAATCGGTATAAACATAAAATACATTATCTAAAAGTAGTTATACAATATAAGATAAATTTATTTAAATGCATATGACATTATTTTCTAAAAAAGCGTCGGACCTATGTTGTAAATACGTATACATTTAATTATGTAGATAGTATTAATTCGTTCTCATAAATTAAGATGTTATTGCTGTTCAAATAAAGTGCAATATCGGTTGTAAAGTATCTTTACAAGCTGTCTCCTGTGACAAGATGCGCCGCAGACACTTTATTTATTTATTTTATTTAAGGAAAACCAACAGTTACAAAAAAAAAATTAATAAAAAAAATAAATGATTGAATAAAAAAAATGGTTGATTAAATAAATGATTTGATTTTGATTTGATTTATAAAATACAGAATGTAGACAACAAACTTATGTTTTCTGTTGAAAACTGTTATCAGTTGGAAACTACCACTCCACTCCACTCTAAACCACTGATAACCCTAAACTAGTTAATATGATATCAGAGAGTTGTGCGCAGGCAAATTAAAATTAAAAGAGAGAACATAAAAAGAAGATTAGGTATCAAAAAACCTTTGACTGAGTAATCTCCTCGCCGCTGCAAAACCGGTGTTAAACAAGCACACAGCATTTTAGAAAGATTGGTTGTCTATTTTTTATACGAGGTCCATGCCAGTACTAAAAAAATATTCCAAGGTTCAATTCAGGTTTTTAAAGAGGTACATACTCTAAGTCCATGCTTCTTTTCATGGACCGGTCCAAATTTCTTTACGCCTATGAAATCGTGTTGCTCCTGTAATTAAAAATTAGCGACAAAATAGGAATTTATGATATTAAAATTAAATTAAATAAAATCTTTATTTCGGACTATTATACATCCATAATGGTTAGTAAGGGACTTATACTATGTAAGCAAGCATATTGCTCTATTGCAAATTGTATTTTTCAACCAACAGTTATAAAAAAAATGATTGATTAAATAAATGATTTGATTTTGATTTGATTTATAAAATACAGAAAGTAGACAACAAACTTATTTTTTCTGTTGAAAACTGTTATCAGTTGGAAACTACCACTCCACTCCACCCTAAACCACTGATAACCCTTAACTAGTTAATATGATATCAGAGTTGTGTACAGTCAAATTAAAATTAAAAGAGACAACATAAAAAGAAGATTAGGTATCAAAAAACCTTTGACTGAGTAATCTCCTCGCCGCTGCAAAACCGGTGTTAAACAAACACACAGCATTTTACAAAGATTGGTTGTCTATTTTTTATACGAGGACCATGCCAATACTAAAAAAATATTCCAAGGTTCAATTTCAGGTTTATAAAAAGGTACATACTCTAAGTTCATGCTTCTTTTCATCGACCGGTCCAAAATTCTTTACGCCTATGAAATCGTGTTGCTCCTGTAATTAAAAATAGCGACAAAATAGGAATTTATGATATTTAAATTAAATTAAATTAAATAAAAACTTTATTTCGGACTATTATACATCCATAATAGTTAGTAAGGGACTTAAACTATGTTAGTAAGCATATTCCTCTATTGCATATTGTTCTATTGTATTTTTCAACTAACAGTTATAAAAAAAAATGATTGATTAAATAAATGATTTGATTTTGATTTATAAAATACAGAAAGTAGACAACAAACTTATGTTTTCTGTTGAAAACTGTTATCAGTTGGAAACTACCACTCCACTCCACCCTAAACCACTGATAACCCTAAACTAGTTAATATGATATCAGAGAGTTGTGTACAGGCAAATTAAAAGAGAGAACATAAGAAGACGATTAGGTATCAAAAAAGCTTTGACTGAGTAATCTCCTCGCCGCTGCAAAACCGGTGTTAAACAAACACACAGCATTTTACAAAGATTGGTTGTCTATTTTTTATACGAGGTCCATGCCAATACTAAAAAAATATTCCAAGGTTCAATTTCAGGTTTATAAAAAGGTACATACTCTAAGTTCATGCTTCTTTTCATGGAGCGGTCCAAATTTATTTACGCCTATGAAATCGTGTTGCTCCTGTAATTAAAAATAGCGACAAAATAGGAATTTATGATATTAAAATTAAATTAAATTAAATTAAATAAAAACTTTATTTCGGACTATTATACATCCATAATAGTTAGTAAGGGACTTATACTATGTTAGTAAGCATATTCCTCTATTGCATATTGTTCTATTGTATTTTTCAACCTACAGTTATAAAAAATAATAATAATAAAAAAATGATTGATTAAATAAATGATTTGATTTTGATTTGATTTATAAAATACAGAAAGTAGACAACAAACTTATGTTTTCTGTTGAAAACTGTTATCAGTTGGAAACTACCACTCCACTCCACCCTAAACCACTGATAACCCTAAACTAGTTAATATGATATCAGAGAGTTGTGCACAGGCAAATTAAAAGAGAGAACATAAGAAGACGATTAGGTATCAAAAAAGCTTTGACTGAGTAATCTCCTCGCCGCTGCAAAACCTGTGTTAAACAAGCACACAGCATTTTACAAAGATTGGTTGTCTATTTTTTATACGAGGTCCATGCCAATAGTAAAAAAAATATTCCAAGGTTCAATTTCAGGTTTATAAAAAGGTACATACTCTAAGTTCATGCTTCTTTTCATCGACCGGTCCAAATTTCTTTACGCCTATGAAATCGTGTTGCTCCTGTAATTAAAAATAGCGACAAAATAGGAATTTATGATATTTAAATTAAATTAAATTAAAACTTTATTTCGGACTATTATACATCCATAATGGTTAGTAAGGGACTTATACTATGTAAGCATATTGCTCTATTGCATATTGTTCTATTGTATTTTTCAGAATGAAAAAGAAAATGGAGAATTGCTTTTTTGGATGAATTGCTTCGATGTGGCTTTTTTAGCCCCTATGTCCATGTTTCTCGAAAAAAAAAAAAACTCTTTAATTCTTTGGTAGGTACGATAAGCTGCAAAAGTCAAATCAGTTACTACACTACAGTAAAGTAATGGTTCATAATTTCACCACTGTTTACAAATAATTCGCTGGGCTCAGTGACTGAACTTTTGCTCTTTGATTGTACGTACTTCAGATGAATCCGAAGAGTCCACTCTAAATTGTTTTGCTGCTATGAAATCGTGGTCACCCTGTAAATAAAAAGGTGGTATTTTTTTATTTAAGTAGGATATTTATTTATTTTATTTTATTTTATTTTCTTAGGAAGATTAACAGTCAAATAATAACTATGAAAAGAGAAAAGCCCTGGTATCCAAGTTGGAAGAACATTTGGCTCGCTGAGGTCGCTGGTTGAATCCCATCGCGGGCCTAAACCAGAAATTTTCGAATTTGTTTTCGAATTCATGTGTGGATATGTAAATGATTGTCACGTGCTCAGTGGTGAAGGAAAACATTGTGAGGAAACCCATATTCTCGAGAAATGAGTTTCGGAGGCATCTGACTGGGTGCTTTTGTAAAATAAACCAGACCTGTCAAATCTTCAGGTTAGGTAAGTGAACCCTGTGACGAATGGACTAACGCTATGGACATGATAGTAAGTAATATAAAAACAGAAGACTCTTGTCAAACAGGGACAAGAGTGTCGACTTGATTCGGATGACATTCACTAATTCATCTTCATCATGTCGTCCAAACCGTATCCGGCGACGGTGACTCCTAAATATCTACCCCAGGTCATTGTTGTGGTGGGCTCTGATGTGGCTGGCGAAACCGAACTTGGACTTCACATGGCAGACAATTATGCTGGCCTGGCGAATTGAGTGTGTATTTATAGAAGGGTTTCGGTCGAGTCTTTCGTATTTGGCGCTTTTCAAGATGAACTAAGAACCCATACCTCACCGAGCTTATTGTTAGACCAACGTGGTAGGTGGTGCGCCGTATCGCAGTCTATAATGGGGTACAGTTCGAATTCCGGTCGACATATCACAAAAATCACTTTGTGATCCCTAGTTTGGTTAGGACATTACAGGCTGATCACCAGATTGTCCGAAAGTAAGACGATCCGTGCTTCGGAAGGCAGGCCGTTGGTCCCGGTTACTATTTACTGTTTTAAGTACGTAGTCGTTACATGAGTCATGTCAGGGCCTTTGGCGGCTCAATAGTAACCCTGACACCAAGGTTGATGAGGTTGGTAATCCGCCTCACAACCCTGGAAGAAGAAGATGGTCAAGCCAACTGTGTGTATAATATTAAATAATTATGTAATACTGTACGTACTCTACAGCATTGCGTGTCAGCGTGCGCACTCGACGACGAAACCTTTACCTTGGGCTTGTAATTAAAAATAAATTAATTTTATATGACAACAAAAAAAAAAGAAAAACAATACCAGCGGTCTTAGCACCGTTAGCGCGCGACTCTTTCTCGCCTCGACATACGTCACCCGTCACTCTCTCACAGTACTGCACAGAAAGAGACAGACGATCTCTGTTGCGGCGAGAAAGAGTCGCGTGCTTACGGTGCTAGGGGCCTAGCAGGTTATTATAAATAGAATATCTCCTCCAGCGCGCCACACTGAGGCAGAGCGCCCAAAACGCTGGCAGCAATCCCCCTTTGAACTGCCAGGCCTATCTTCGCAAAATAGCTGCCAGATCTCGGATCGCCAGTTGCCTCAATGAGACGCGCCGAAATGTTACTCAGACAACTTATAATATGGATAACATAACATAAAACAATAAGTCAAGTTAAATTAAGTTATGGAATAAGCTCAATATGTGTGATGTGGTTGTACTTTTTTAAATAAATAAATAAATAAGTCTACGTACGTATATATACGTCCCAATGCTGGGCACAGGCTTCCCTTCAATCAATCAATGGGGGTATTGACACCGCACCGGGCGCCGAAATAGGGGGGGTGCCAAAATCAACCAAGACTGGTCCACCCTGGCCGGAAACTAACTTCATCTGGTTAGATTGCGGCTACATCTCGTACCGGGTGGCCGTAAACAATTTTTAAAAGACTTCAGAAGGCCGTCAACTAATGCTAAAATTTTGTAGTTTAAGGGACTGAGGGGTGTTAATTTGAGAGCTCCACCTAAATATTATGGCAGCGCCGCCACTGGGTATGGAACTTCACCACGCTGCTCCACTGCGGGTTGGTGGTGGTGTATAATATGGATAGGCAATTGGAATGTTTTACTTTTACTTTAACTTGAAATGATACCTTCACTTAAAGTAAAGAGTAAAAATAAAAACATAGCATTGTGCATATATCCCCAAAGGGTAGGTTGCAACATGTGTATAACAGACAGTACAGGTAAGCTTATCTCTAATATTATTAAGCTTAGCAATAGGGAATGCAATCACGATCTCGCGAGATCTCGTTTAATTTTTCGGGATCAATCCCGAAGCATAATATGACGAGATCCCATTCGAGATTGACGGGATTGGGCGAATTTTCTTGAGTTATACTTTTTGTTTTGATTTACGATGTCACGAACACCCTGCATATGCCTCTAACATTAAAATATATTTTTGAATAAATAAATAAATTAAAATAATTAGTTATATAATTAAATCAATTTAACTAATTTAATCAATTAAGTTAATTAAATAATATAATCAATTTAACTAATTAAATAATTTAAACAAATTAAATAATTTAAACAAATTAATTAATTAAGTCATGATTAATTTAATTAGGTATCCCGAGCAATGAGAAAATAGGTAACGATAAATCTGATCAGCGCCATCTATATTTATTTTGGAGATCGTAGACTGGAAAGTTCCTTATTATGATGGCAAGCAAAAGCAAATAAAGAGTATTTCTATTTCTAAGCCACGTCTTATGATAAAGGATAATAAATATGGCTAATTACCCCGATTAACACCTGTTAAAAAAAAATCAACAATGTTAACTTGGAACAAAAAAAAATTAAGTGATTTATTTTCTTGACTTTGTGCGTGGCGTCCTTTTATAATAAACAATTTCTAATCTATTCTATTCTATTAATATTCCGGGAAGCTTAGAAAACACGAAGAAACGAGTTTTTTTGTATGAATTGTCCGGGTGTGGTTTTAAAATAATACTTACCCATTGGTTCTTTGCCAGCTAAAATAGAAAATAAAATAATATAAGTACTTTTATTGCAACAAGGGCTGAATTTGGGTGTTATGTTATTATATGAAAGCATAAAGAATAATACTACGTAAAGAACGGTCAAGAAAAGTAACTCTCTGCTCAGCACCAATTCGTATCAGACTCCCCCCCCCTCACCCCGCACCCCCTCTGAGTCTTATTTCAGTTTTAAATGGCCGTAAACCGAAAGGAGTAAAAAGGAGCGTACGCGGATTGCCTGTCTCCCTCGCACTTAGGCGTTAGGTTAGGTTAGAATGAGATTAATCTTCTTTTCATTGCCTTACACGTTGTCGTAGTTTTGACTTTACTATGATCAATATAAAAAAAGTCCAAAGTACTTAAAAGTTAAAACTAAAACTAATGTATTTATAAAAATAATCTAAAAGCCATGATATTTAAAAAGAGCTATTATACTGTAGACGAATATTTAAATGTTAAGTTTTAATTTTAATACACACTCTCTTCCGCAACGTTGCTGTGCCCTACAGGGTCCATGTTTTAGTTGCTACGCCTATATAACACCCCATTGTGCTACATGGAATACAATAAAAAATTTAATATTGAATTGAATTGAATATTAAATAAATAATATTAATATTTAATTTGAAATTGTATTATAATAATTTTAACACGAATTGTGAATAAGTAAAAATGAATCAAATTAATTTTAAATCTGATTATTGAATATTTAAGAAAAACTGTTTGATCTTTCAGTGAGTAGTAACAGACGCGCATAAATTCACGCCCCTAGTCCGTAATGAGCTGGCCAGAGCAACAAATCTTTTGATACGAATTTCTAAGATGGGATATAAACGTTGGGAGATAATGAAATAGAAAAAGGACATAATATAATGGGGTAGTCAGAGGTACATCCATCGCAAGAGGAACTGAGAATCCACACCTCACCGAGCTTTCTGTTAGACCAACGTGATAGGTGGTGAGAAAAAAAATTGATACATACCCTAGATCGACTGATACGAGGTTTTGGTTGTACCTGTAATTCAATATATGTTATTTTTTATTATACTTAAAGAAAAAAGAAAGAAATCGTCATTTCCCTAACGTTATCCCGTTTTCACAAGATCCGCTTACCTAACCTGAAGATTTCACAAGACCGTTTTTTTTACAAAAGCGACTGCTTGTCTGACCTTCCAACCGCGAAGGGAAAACCAGCCCAATACAGGTTAAGTCAGATACGCATTTCTCGGGAATGTGGGTTTCCTCACGATGTTTTCCTTCACCGCTGAGCACGTGATAATCATTTATGATTCAAACATTGTATTCGAAAAACGATTTCTAAAATCATAGGTTAAGGCCCATGCTGGATTCGAACCTGCGACTTACAGTGAGAGTCAAGCATTATTCAAATAAGATTTCGAATTATAAGTATCTATTGTCAGAATCGAATTATATATAGGTATGGTCGTATACTAGCTTCAAGATAATTATGAAATTCTGATTACTAAATAAAGACACATCTAAAACTAACGAAAAACATTTTATTTTTTCTTACTGACTTTTCATTTTATTTTTAAATTTTATTCAAGAAAAACGTAATAATAAGTCACAGTGTGCTTTCTTGTTTTGCTTGTTTAAGAGAGATATAGAAGTCTACAGAACGCACGTGGTAATATATTTTTTTAAATTTTAATTTGAAGCTACTTACCCCGATTAATCCCTGTTGAAATTAATAAAAGATAATTTTCATAGAACATAAAATTTCAGAAACATTGTAGTTTTTATACTTACGTATTAAATAAATTAGCTAGAAAATACAGTAATTTCACTTAAAGAAAAAAGTATTTTTTATAGTTTTTTTGTTTATTAATTAAAGAAACATGTTTTATTTTTCATGAAGAATAATTCTAAATTTAAAAAGGCCAATGTTGCAAAGCACCTATAAAAGTAATATTGCTATTTGACATTGTGCACTTACTTTTATACGCGCAAATGTCAAATTGCAATATTGCTTTTTAGATACATTGCTTCAATGTGGCTTTTTAACCCACATGTGGCGGACCCAACTAGTTGGCCAGCTAGTTCCGCCCACATGCAACAGATGGCGCCACATTCAATAATGCAGTATTGAAGCAATCGTAAAACGCGATATCTGTATCTGTAATCACTTCATTGTAATATTTTTTTTTATTTAAAATATTTCGGCTTTAAAAAATAAGGAAAACAAAACGCTATTTAAGCTTTTTGTATAAGTAGGTATGTTTATATAATGCCTAGCGTGAATATTGAGTATTAGGTGGTCTGGTAGAAATTGCTATACCTTAGCAATAAGGTCACCTTTTGTAATTTTGGTTAATTTGTATTCTAGTGTTGTGTGTCCCTTCTGTGCGATAAAATATTGTGTATTGTATTGGTTTGTTCTTTTATTCGTAGTTTGAAGCGTTAGGATTTATTCATATTAGGTGCTATAAAAATACTATTATCTTTTTTTTATTATTTTTTGATATTATTATTTAGTAAATAATTATGTAACGTAGTCGTAAGATGTGTGTAAATACGTTACAAAAAAATACTCTAGTAATAAAAAAATCAAGATGTCGAATTCCGGGTCAGAATCCGCCATTGAAATATAAGGACACTTTACGAAGAAATTTACAAAGTATCGTTTTATAAATCCTGACAAATCTAGAAAGATCTAGAAAGATTTATCCGGATTTGGAAATTTGGATTTGATAATGGGATTCCACAAATTTGGAAATGGAATCCCAAGAAACGAACTAAGAGATTTAAGAATTAACAATATTACTCAAGAATATTTTTTTTTATTTATTTTTTATGGAATACGAAAAGGAGTAGGTGTATCCTTCCATGATTTCAAGAAATACGTAGTCGAAAAATACAGCGTAAATAGTGATAAAATTAATTACTATTAATAAAATACTTACAACCTCTTTAAACTGCGAACTGGTGGAGAAATTCGAGCTATTTTTAAAGATTCATGGTGTCTAGATCTATCTAGGTCTGGGTTTTATATAGTATAATGCTTTTTTAATGGTAAGTATTTCAAAGAACTTAAAAAAAGATATTTTATAAAATCCTGTCCGGTTAAACCCAATCTTATTAATTAAATAAAGTGGTTTTGAGAAAGTCGTTGTAATTCAAATTATAGATAGGTTTACTTTGATAAGTTTAGGTGTTTACTTTGAATAAAATAAATCCTATTGGCCTTTAAGCCCCGTTTTTTTTGACTACGATCGCCTCAACTGAGGACAGACCCGTTTAAGGTTTGAGTTAAATCTTAGAAAACGGGTGTAAGCGTTGTTACACTATTTCGTACCTATTATAGTTAAGTACTAACATAGTTTGGAAATTAGTCGGTTACAAAAAAAAAATAAACAACGATTAAAAAAAAAATATATATATTATTTTAATTGTGGATTTGCGGCGATTACAAAAAAAAACGTAAAAAGGAAATTATTAAAATTAATTTTGTTTTTTTTAAATTTCTTACCGTATTTTGATAAGGGCCGTTTGTGGAATTATAATAGATAATAAATAAATCGGTGTTTTGGTGGACTAACTATTTTAATTCAGCCTAATTTTTTAAACTTTAATGCATGTAGAGGTTTTGAATTCGATTTTTTTGGATGATTCCGATGTTTTGACTTGATGTGATTTGCGCCAGATCGAATGATACGATCATCTAGATGGATCTGTAATTAAAAATACGATTCGTAACATTATTTTTATTTAACACCAGAATAGGTAGTGAGGGACATTCCAAGCCACGTTCCCAAAAAAATAATAGATGGCGCTGTACAACAGTCTATTATAACGAAGAAATAAAATGCTTATTGAAAGGCGATCATATTAAAGGCTCATTAAAACCTTTGCATCCATTTCTCGACGAGGAGGGCGTAGGTACTTAGAGTAGGTAGACTACACAACTCAAACATTCCATACACACAAAAAACACCCTGTTGCGTTCGTTTAACCTTCTAATTTTATGGATAAAAGACGTATGCATCTTTTCTCTTTGTTTTTGGGTATAAATGATGACCCTTGTTGTTACACCCAGACGCAACCCATCTTTTACCCATTATTATTCTCATCAAAATAAAGAGAAGCAATATAGGTAGCCACATATCTGATCCAAATATCAAGCAACAATTATTTAACATTATATTTTTAAATATTTATGTTCCCGAGAAATCAGAAAATAGTTATAGGTATAAGTCCAACGCCATCTATATTTTTTGAGGAAAGTTACCAAATCTATACCTATTTCTTTAACGAGTGCGTGCGCCTGCGCTTTGCGCGAACGTCTGCGCACCTTAATATATCCTGCGTACCTGACCGCGTCATCATCATCATCAGGATATATTTTTGTTTATAAAATATCTTTATTTGTCAACATAAACATTTAACATTACAACTTAGTGTACATTTATCCTAAGTGAACGTAACCTAATTTAAATAGTTTGCAGGTTGTATATAAACCTATATCAAACTTAAAAAAATTAGGTAATAAATACAAAGTATCATCATCATCATCAGCCCATTAACGTTCCCACTGCTGGGGCACGGGCCTTCCCTATGGATGGATAGGGAGATCGGGCCTTAAACAATCACGCGGGCCCAGTGCGGATTGATGGTTATTAACGACTGCTAATGCAGCCGGGACCAACGGCTTAACGTGCCTTCCGAAGCACGGAGGAGCTCGAGATGAAAACTTTTTTTTGTGGTCACCCATCCTATGACCGGCCTTTGCGAAAGTTGCTTTACTTCAACAATCGCAGACCGAGCGCGTTAACCGCTGCGCCACCGAGCTCCTCAAAAAGTATCATAGTAACTGTTAATCAACAAGTAAGTAGGTAAGTAGTTGTGTCATCAGGATATAATAATAGTGGGAAGTATCCATTTTATTTACTGTACTTATTGTTACCTCAGCGCTCCCCATTTGATTTGATTTGCGGGGGTTTTTATTTAATAATTAGAGGAACACATTTAATATCAGGCATTTTTAACGTTTAGGTAATAATTAATCTTTTACGCTTTTTTACATAAAGTACGCTTCACTAGCCTTAAATTTATTTTCTGACAAATAAAAAATACTGTTTGGTATTTTATTGTAAAAACGTATTATATAACCCCAAAAAAGATGAATTTAATTTACTTAGTTTAGAATTCTGGATAGCAATTTTATTTATTTTCCTTGTATTGTGTGTATGTCTTTGACAGTTTCTCGGAAGGAGAGATAAATGTTTACGGACATACATAATGTTTTCATAGATATGACCTGCAAAAGTCAGTTATATTAATTTCTTTAAACAGCTCCCTCAGAGTATCCGCCATAGTATTTGGTACGATGTCACTAAGGCCAGAGTTTTTTGCCGCGCGGCAGAAAAACGCAGCGGCATAATGTCGCACTGTAATACTGTACCAAACAGTTTTAAATTGCGCGCACTTGACGGCAGAGCCACCGCAGCGGCGCGACATTATGCCGCTGCTCTTTTCTGCCGCGCGGCGAAAAACTCGTAGTGCGCGCCTGGCCTTAACACCCTTTATATACAGGATGTTAGTGACATCGTAACGAATACTCAGGGGGATGATTCAGACCATGATTCTAAGTTAATATCAAGTGGAATTTTTCGTCGCAAAATTCTTGTTTTTTTTAGTTTTTTTAAATTTATTTTCAATTCTTTACTTGTGCGATGGAGAGTTCCACTTGATATTAACTCAGAATAATTAGCTGAATCATCCCCCTCAGTATTTGTTACGATGTCACTTACACCCCGCACAAGTACATATGGTAGCCATACAAGTAGGTATGGGTGTTAGTGACACCGTAACGAATACTGAGGGGGATGGTCCAGACCATCATTCTGAGTTGATATCAAGTGGAATTTTCAGTCTGAATATTCGTGAAAATGTTTGTGTTTTTTAAAATTATTTTCAGTTCCATACTTTTGCGACGGAAAATTCCACTTGACATCAACTCAGAATCTTGGCCTCAATCGCCCCTCAAAGTTTTCGTTACGATGTCACTAACACCCTGTATATGTGTTAGTGAAATAAAAATAAAAGCAAGGTGTCAAGACATGTTTGATTTTATTTTAATAACACACAGCTGACAAGGGATGAGATTGCCTTAGTAGATGTTGTTAGTAAATTTTCGCTGGACGCGTAGTCTCGATGTCGTCATCATAATACCAGTACATAGACTTCTTCCCAAATTGTTTCGATTCATCACTTTTAATCCGCGAGGAAGCCTGTCAAAGAAATGCCTATAAGGAGAAAATAGAAGTAAAAAGGAACTTAATTAAAATACGTTTTCATTCTTGTTAGCTCAAGTCAGATCAGTTCATCTTGCGATGGTACCTTTGACTAACCCAATGAGAGACTTTCCAAGCTATGTACCTCAAAAACAATATAGATAGCGCTGTAAAGATTTTCCTACGCTTAACCTTCTAATTTCAGTGGACTTTAAGTCCGGGTGAGAGCCTTCAGCGCTCCCCATTTGTCCGGCCAAGTATAGTTAATAAGTCACGTCAAAAAAAAAAAAAAAAAAAAAAAAAAAAAAAAAAAAAAAGTGGACTTTAAGCAACTAAAAGTTAAGAGGCATAGTAGAGATATAGGTATCATGGAGACTCTTTTTTCAGAGCCTTTACGAGCAGAAAATCATATTTGTTTTATGCTGTTTGTTAAAAGCCACATAATTATATAAAAAAAAAATATTATTGTAGTCAATACATAATAAGGTGAAAGAGAGCCCTCAGCGCTGCCCCTATTGTCTGGCCAAGTAGTCAATGCCATCCGAGTCGTCTAAACGTCAAAAAAAGCGATCAATCAAAATATACTTTATTGCACAAACACAGCATTTAAGGAGCAATAGCGCGGCCTTTTTGGTCTACAGCAATTTCTTCCAGGCAACCAGCAATAAAAGCAAGACGCAATGCAAGTCAGCGGACAAAATTAAAGCCTTGCTAAAATGCAAAAGTATAATTTATAACTTGCGCGAATTAACTTGATGTAACGTGTTCTAAATGTTGGTGATAACGACCTCTGTCGTCCAGTGGTTGAGCGTTGAGTTCGAATCCCGGTGGGGACATATCACAAAAATCACTTTGTGATCCCTAGTTCGGTTAGGACATTACAGGCTGATCACCTGATTGTCAGTAAGGCACGTTAAGCCGTTGGTCCCGGTTACTATTTACTGATGTAAGTGCGTAATCGTTACATGAACCATGTCAGGGGCCTTTGGCGGCTCAATAATAACCCTGATATCAGGGTTGATGACCCTGGTATTCCCCCTCACAACTCACACGATAGACTAAATTATCGATAGTTCAGCATCGCTACAGGGATGCTTTTATTCGCCTCTCGCGTTGTTTTAATGTATTAGAGGGAGACAGAAGCACACAAGCGAAAGCGTAAGGTTTCAGCAGCCGTAGTACAGCAAGCGCGAGAAAACATTTATAGATCTACGTAAATATCATAAGACTTATAAACTTTTTTTCTCTCTTTATTTAAGAGCTGCGCTCTTGTTGGTGTAATAATCGCCATTCCTCTCTTCTTCCCGCCAAATCCTTCACCTCCTGATACGATACGACCTGCACCTTCTCTTTTATTTATTTCATAAATTTTCTCCTAGGTCTACTTCTTCCTCTCTTTTCTTAAATTTTTCATTCTATGATGTTTTTTTATAAACGAATCGTTTCGTATCAGGTGGCAAATCATATTTCCTCTCCGGTTATCTATAGTCTTTATTATGGTTCTATTTTCTTCTAATCTTTCCAGCACTTTTTCATTTCACACCATTTCAGTCTAGCTTACACCCTCCATTCTTCGCCAACACCACATGTCAAACGCTTCCAACCTCTCTCTGTCTCTCTGTGTCATAGTCCACGTTTCACTTCCATAGAGTGCAATGCTCCAATTGTAGGATTTAATAAACCGTTTCCTGATTTTTACTTTTATATTTTATTACTTATATATTATTACTTATATATTTTATTGTATCAACACTCAAATTTAATTATCAAACGTGGTAGGATACGAGTAGAATAACAAAACAGTACTTACATGCCGTAAATTCACACAATAAAGTCACTCAAAGAAATATAACCTCTATCAGTTGCTATTTAGCAATAAGGCTGCCGATTTATGTGCTATTTGTAATTGTATTTTTTTTTGTTTTATGTGCAATATAGTATTTTTGAATTGTACTTGTAAAGTGTAGTTATACGCGGATGTTGTTTCTAGACTCTAGAGGTATACTATAGCATGACATTCGCGACAAATACTGTAGGCTTCGACTAACAGACGCAGCGAGTGTTGGCTATACAGATAAACATCGTACGTCTATTGTTATGTAGATAGCATACGCTGCGTCTATCTATCGAAACCCAGCCGGGTCTGCATGACAACGGGTCTGCTTTATATTGAGCGCTTCGACCAATAGCCGTTTGACGTCCGTCTACGTAGATAGCATTCGTATCGTTTATTGGTCGAAGCGCTCGATATAATTAGGGCCGCGCGCGGTTGTCATGCAGATCCGGCAGGATTTATATCGTGTCGAGAGTGTCATGTTACAGATACAAGATCAAAAATAGAAAAGCCGCGTTTGACATAACGTTTGGCTGGACATTCGCTTCTAGAAGCCGTTTTATTTTATAATTATAAAGAGTTATATTATAGAACTAAGAATACTAAGATATGTGTCGATCGTAATCAGCTTACCACATGGACCACTGGTCTGTTCAAGGAGGACTGTGAAGAGAATAAACAAGCATTTAGTACCTACATACACAGGATGCAATCTAGGAATCAGAGTCACAAGTAATCAGAAAACAACATACAACTCTTCAAGGCAAGAGTGTATGAACAGGCACTGTCTGGGCACACCTAGGACACTCCATACAAAACACCTAGTTTTACACAGACACTACACGCATCTGTGTGTGTGACGTTAGACGCCCATACGATTGAATACTAAAGTAAGACCGAGGGGGTGAGGTTAACCTAGCTCAGCCGCTGGTGGGGAGCGGAGAGTTGCCGTTCTATACGTAGTATTATTCCTTATTCTTTGGTCACTTACCAACAGGTAAGATTGTGGTCAAATGCTTGGCTATTATTCCATAAAAAGAAACTGGGGATTATAAAATTTATTATTTCTGGGATTCGATCACAGGACCTCCGGATCGTGAGTCCAATGCTTAACCACAGGACTGCGGAGGCAGTTTTTAAAAAGGAATAAGATAATATCATCATCATCATCAGCCCATTAACGTCCCCACTGCTGGGGCACGGGCCTTCCCTATGGATGGATAGGGAGATCGGGTCTTAAACCATCACGCGGGCCCAGTGCGGATTGATGGTTATTAACGACTGCTAATGCAGCCGGGACCAACGGCTTAACGTGCTTTCCGAAGCACGGAGGAGCTCGAGATGAAAACTTTTTTTTTGTGGTCACCCATCCTATGACCGGCCTTTGCGAAAGTTGCTTTACTTCAAAAATCGGCGGCCGAGCGCGTTAACCGCTGCGCCACCGAGCTCCTCAAGATAATATATCATGACTATATCCCAATTGGGCTAGGCAGTGGTACATCCATTGCAAGATGAACTAAATACCCACACTTCACCAAGCTTTCTGTTAAACCAACGTGACAGGTGGTGAGCCGTATCGCCGTCTATAATGGTCGAGCCAACTGTGTTAGTAAAAACTATACCAAAAGGCGAGGATTTTATTAATTTGAAGCTACTTACTGCTGAATTCCGATATCTATCTCTCTCGACTGAGGAAGTCAGTGGATGAAATGACTGGAAGGAGAAAACGGTCATCATCATCGCAAATTAAAGAGCCGCGCTCGGTATAGCATTCTCCATACTACTTAAAACACATAATAACGGCTATTACTGGTAAATATGTTGTAAAAAGCTTGAAACGGCCTAATGTGGTGAAAAAACGTGAGGACACAGTGAGTGCGGTTTGTCGTAGTGAGTTTGGTGCGAGTTCAGATGGTTCCGAACTTTCCGATATCAAAAACATAAACAACCGGCAAAGAAAGAGGGTAGACAGATATGTCTGCCCGTAGAAAATTATGGATCTACCTACTCCACTCCAATCTCATCAGTCATCCCGTGATCATGGCACTTGCAACAGTGTCGAAATATCGGGAGTCTCATATCCCCATTTAAACGCGGTAAGAACCCGTTATTATGTGTTTTAATTATGATAATAACCGCGTAAACTTAAAACTCCATACTACTTTTAGGGAAAAATAGGGCACTGAAAAAAAACGGTACTACAAAAGGTAATTCCTAAAAGTGTTTTTATTTTTTAATATCTAACACCCGTATTCCAGGATGTTAACTCGAACGTTGAGGCGGCCTGAAAATTATTTTTTTTGACGTGACTTATTGTAGATTTGCCGCAGATGGCATTGACTACTTGGCCGGACAAATGGGGAGCGCTAAAGGCTCTCACCCGGTACAACGTTTAAGACAACAGGCCTGAGGGTGCCCAGTTGAGCGCGAACCTCGGCTCAGGGCGTCGTCTGAGAGGAACAATATTGAAAGGATTAATCGACCCTAGTGGGTCGATAGCGATAAGCGCTGAATGAGAGAAATCGTCGACCACGCCGGCGGGGTCGGTATCGGGATTCAAGGCAGCCTGAAGGAAGAGATCGAACTCAGCTCAAAATCGGTATTCTTAGACGACGCCTGAACCTTAACTAGAGTGTATACTCGACGAAAAAAACGTTTATATATGTATAACTGCGGATTTATATTATTAACTAAAATGCGCGGCCACACGATGCGCAGAGGTGATGACAGTTTAGAGAAACTGATTGTGGTTGGGAACACTGAAGGCGAATGATCGCGTGGTCGTTCACCAACTAGATGGACTGATCAAGTGAAAGACTCGTCGTCATCCAAGTTCTACACAGTAGTAAGGGAAGCGCTGGACAGGAACCGGTGGAGGCAGATCATACGCTCCAGGTGCAACCCTGATGCTGACCACGATCCTCAGATATGAGGGACCGACTAAGAGAGAGAGATTAACACGTTCACTGCGAACGAACCACGGCATGAATGAATATGAGGCAATAAATTTGAAACTCATACGTAAGAATTAGATCTCGAATTGAACTTAAAATCGGTATTAGACCACGCCTCAACCTTAACTCGAGTGTAAACTCAACGAAAATAATGACGTCATTAAAATGTCTGGTATTGAATGTGTTCCTCTAGTTATTAAATAACTTGTAATGTACCCTCATTGATTTAAAAGATGTGTTGCTGTTGCAGTTTCTTGTCATTTTTTCTCCTCAGCCATAACACCTTGCGAAATGACGTAAATTCAAAAATGTTACATTGCCCTTCAACAAGTTTATCCATGATAATTACGTTGAATAAATGATTCTGATTTCTGATTTCTTGTACAGGGTGTAAGTGACATCATAACAAATACTGAGGGGCATGATTCAGCTCATTATTCTGAGTAATATCTAGTGGAATTCTCCATCGCAAAAGTATAGAATTGAAAATCTTTTAAAAAAATAAACAAAAAAATCCAATATGAATTTTGCGACGGAAAAATTCCACTTGATATTAACTCAGAATCATGGTCTGAATCCCCTCAGTATTTGTTACAATGTCACTAACACTGTATTGTGGCTGGAAATCTTGGCCTTATGATGTTAAGATAGGCACGTACCTTGTCTAAACCTGCACCATCACCAACGTCAAACAGGTCGTCATCTAAAGACTGTTGAATAAAAACAAATCTTAATTCTTAACGAAAGTTACGTAGTACGTTCGGTCACTATTATAGTCACACCCCGGACATCACATCACTAATTTAAGAGCCAAGTTCTTGTCGGTGTAGCATTCTCCATGCTACTTTTTAGGGAAAAATAGGGCAGTGGTGTCCATCTTATTCTTATTCCATCTTGCCTTTCACCCAGGAGACTTCATACAAAACACATCGTTTTACACAGACACTACACATTGACGTTCTGTCATCATGTCTTATGCCCACACGATTGAAGACTAAAGTGAGACCAAGGGCGGCAGAGCTGCTCAGCCACAGATGGGGAGCGGAAAGTTGTCGTCTCGTCTATCGTCTTCACAACTCAACCAATATTGATATTTATTGTTGTCGTATACACAACTGCTTGATAAACCTCATAACCATTTTAGATAAAGAAGAAGCATTCGTATTTATTCGATGCGATGGCTACCGACGGCCATTAAGAAAACAGTGGGGCTGATTCTTGTACACACCATCTAATTTTATTTTAAGTTATACCTGTCATTTTCTTATCCACTGTAAAACAAAGGGACGCGTAATCGACACGCATAAAATTTATGGAACACACGTCAATTTTAGGCAGAAATATAAAAAGCCATTGAACATTTTTATATTGGCCGATAACTCGACAGAATTAAGTTGACAGCACACGTCAAACGTGTAGCGTATGCGCGAGATGTCTATTTTGTTCGCCCGGGTTATTCATTCATTTTAAAATTAACAGTTGTCAACTTTTCGGCGGATAAGAAAATGACAGTTATAACTTAAAATAAAATTAGGATGTGTCGGCAGAAATCGGGGCCAGAAACACAGTACTTACATGGTCCGCAGATATGGAATTTATTGCAACGAACACTAACACACACCAAGTTATCTTTAACATGATGAAGAGTGAGTGAAAGTGTTAAATAAAAAAAAATATTTATATAACGCACATAGTAATAACATTAATAATTTAATGGCGAGAAAAAAATTACACAGCAATAAGTAATTTTACGTATGTTATGTATGTCATAATTTAACTTGATAAGTTAATATTAATGTTATCTACCATGTTTTCGCAGTAAATGTTTAATTAGTTATTAAAGTTAACAAGTAAGCAATTTTGATATTTACAAATAGCCTATTACAGTTTGCGATAACTATTATCATAATTTTAATTATGTAGTTAAATTTGTGATAGCCCTAATTGGAGAACACGTGATTAGAGATTTCAATTCCGGGAATAATCCATTATTCATTAATCGATTATTAATCGATTATTGTAATATAAATAAATATAATAAATTAAAGCCAAAAAAAAAAAAAAATATTTAAGTCCGAAATAAACTTTTATTACATACATAAACTCACGCCCGTAATCCCTAATGGGGTGGGCAGAGCCACAAGTAATCAAAGACAACTTGCAGCCACTGTTGATACGATGTCGTAAGCTGGATATGATGAACTTTATGGTGATAAGGGATCAGCCTATCGCCCATAACATTAGTCCATCATGTTAGAGGACACAATCCCTCTGTCGGTTTTTACGACATGCCCGGGAAGACAAGCAGCTGAACGTGTTCTATGTTTTTTATTTGCTCCCAGAACAGCATAGAAGCTAAACTAAACTAAACTAAACTTTTATTATTATTATTAAAGCGCAATAATCGATTTAATCGATAGAATTGCAATTATTTTACAGGTGTTATTATCGATTTAATTGTAGAATTTCCAATATCGATCATCATCTCCCTAGCATTTTACCGTTTTTAACAGGGTCCGCTTACCTAACCTGAAGATTTGACAGGTCCGGTTTTTTTACAGAAGGAACTGCTTGTCTGACCTTCCAACCCGCGAAGGTAAAACTAGCCCAATACAGGTTAGGTCACATACCTCCGAAAATGCATTTCTCGGGAATGTGGATTTCCTCACGATGTTTTTCCCTCACCGCTGAGCACGTGATAATCGTTTATGATCCAATGTTCGCTCATATGTTCCCACATATATTTATATTATTTGGGTTGTAAAAACTCATTAAAATTAAAGACACCAGCTGTTTTTATTTTTCATATTGTTCTTTCCTGTACTCTGGTCTTATTTGTATTATGGATAGGTAATAATGGTCCTTTTAGAAAAGTTTTACGCCTTTTTCTGTTTTTTTTTTCCCAAAGACAACTCTAGTGCACCATCGTGCACGTCTTTAATTGCCAATTGTGTAGAGGGTCGTTAGATTTATCATTGTACAAAATTCTTATCAAAAAATTACCGAATCATATTACTTGCTATGTCACGCTAATTGAGGTTATAAACTTAAGTTTGTAGTCGAATTTGAATCCAATCACGTTTTGAATGTTTTAATTTGTCTTGCTTGATGTACCTACCGTTCCCAGCAATGTTGCCAACAGTAAAAAACCGCAAAACTTATGTATAAAGAGCTTTGTTTATTTATTTAATAAACACACGTACCTAACTTTTAGGCAGATAAGCCCAGAACGAATTTTTACATGATTTTCACATTGGTGCTAATTCCTGTAAACACCATCTAATTTTATTTTAAGTTATATCTGTCATTTTTTTATCCGCCGAAAAGGAAAGGGACGGACGGGTAATCGACAAGAATAAAATTTATGGAACACACGTCAATTTTAAGCACAAATTTAATCTAAAATAACCGTCTAAAAATTTTACATTGGCCAATAACCCGACATAATTATGTTGACAGCACAACGGTTTGCATACCAACGAGATACCTTTTTGATTCGCCCGGGTTATTCATTCATTTACTCATTCTTGCTAAAATTAAGAACTGTCAATCATCCGTTCCTTTCCTTTTCGGCGCATAAGAAAATGACAGATATAACTTAAAGTAAAATTAGGAGGTGTCTGCAGGAATCGGGGCCATTATATCTCTTCCCTTCAACATTGCTGTGCCCTACTGGGTCCATGTTTTAGTTCCTATTCCTATGTAACACTCTGTACTACATGGAAATCAATAAATAATTGAGTATTGAGTACAAGAAAGGACATTGTATTGGAAACTAGAGCCCTTACACTTGGAAGGATTATCTACTCTGGTGTCGTAATAAAACGAACAGTGGACTGTAAAAACTGGTAATTATTTGTTCTAAGAGAATAATAGAAAAAGGGCGTTGTCAGCTGTTCCGCCGAGAACGTCGCAGTATCCTCGTAGCGGCGCGCAAACCCGTTGCTGTAACATTGTAAAGGCGCGCAGACGCGTTGCGCCTTTTATGCCGCTCGTAGGTCCGGGTGGGTTTAATGTCACAACCAGACATTGTGAAAAAGAAAAGAAGCAAATTCCCTTCCTATTAAAGAGATTTTACAACAGGAACTTTGGGAACATTCCCAGAAACGGCACATCACTAGACATGACTAATTATATAGGTAGGTAGGTATTGTACAGGCAGGTACGTACTTATAAACATAAGAAACGAAAAAAAAGAAAAAAGGAGGTGCAGATCGTATCGTATCAGGAGGTGAAGCATTTGGCGGAGAGAAGAGAGGAATGGCGATTACTCCACCGACAAGAGCGCAGCTCTTAAATAAAGTGAGAGAGAGAACTGAAACATAATCATAAATATAATAATCAAGTTTTCAGTCAAAAGAAATGATTTTAAAATTCATATTACCATTTACGTAGGTATGTTTTATTAAAGTAATTAATAATAAATCTATGATAGCTCTGTTCGGGAAACGCGTGACTTAATCGTCGAGTCACGGGTTCAAATCCCAGCTTGGGCTCTAAACCACTGAATTTGACTTTATGAGATTTAATGTATGTTTGGGTCGTATAATTTGTTTACGTTTGCCGCTTTACCCCGTGCGAGCGAGAGAGGTAGACAGTCTGCGCGCTATTTTACTCCTTAACAGCTTACGGACAAAAAGTGGCTACAATCGCAGGGGCAGCTTAGACAATATTATGTTATTCCATAATTAGCATGAAAAAGTTACATAACTCTTTATCAAATGCATTCAAATAATAATCCAACGCGTCATCAGTACATAGTATAAAACAATGTCGCTTATTCCCTTATACAGCGATTATTGCTATTGATCCACTAGTGTCTTCTCAAAGACGCCCAGAGCCGAGGGTTGCGTTTCACTGGGCACCTTCAGGCCTGTTGTCTTAATATTTGCTGTGTGAGAGCTCTCAGCGCTCTCCATTTATACGGCCAGGTAGTTAATGCTATTCGTATTTGCAGCAAATCTATGATTTTTTTTACCTTTGATGGGTTTGCTCTTGGCCCTAGACTTGCCTGAAGGTATTGACGAGACTTAAGATGGAACGAGCTCGCCCAGAAGGTAATAATCCTGACATCAGGGTTGATGAGCTGGGTATTCCACTTTACAATCCACACGATAATGACACGATTTACCTAGTTTCACTCAGCGTAGCTTCTATGAACACAGCCCAGCGGGGCTAATTGGTTGGGCAACCCACGTATACACTGAGGTTAGGTTACATATACACAACCTTATAACCATTTTAGATAAAAAAAAATCATTTATTTTGAATAACTTGTCTTATAGATTGATTGACAAGTTTGTAGGTAACAAGTAAGAAAACAAATAAAACAAATGTTTTTTGTTGAAATTTATTTAGCACTCAAGGGAAAACAAACAAAGATAGATTTATAAATGAGAACATGGGCGTACGTAACGTTTGGCCTAATGTATTATGCTCTCGTCACATTATCAGCGTGACAGGATGCGAACGTGACGAAAGCGGTGCTAGTAGATCTAATGTACTGAAATGTAGGAGAGACGCCACACTGCCGAAGACACGCTCAAAGTGTGACGTGCCCACAGTGTGACATCTCTAGGTAGGACTTCGCACACCGGAAGTAATATCATTATCGTTAACGCAAAAAGTCCTAGATCTTTTTGCAAATATCCAGATAAAACTTAAGTAATTTGGCGACATACATAACTGGATATTTCCAAAAAGACAAAAGAGTCTGAGATCTTTTTGAGTTTAGGGTAATAATGATTATGATTAATGTTGTCATCCGTATTCTGTAGATAATTACTTATTTATTTAGGTACACATACAGCAATACATATTAAACTTTTACAGACAACATTATAAATAGAAAGAAATACTTGGTATATATGCTTGCCAATTACATGCGTACACAGCATTCACCGTAAATTAACCGTAATGAACCGTAATTCACCGTAAATTACAATTATTACCTACCCTCGCCCTGTCCTGACAACTTAAGTCACACCAAGGGCGGTTTAGAGTGAGCATAAAATAAAATATCGGAAATTTATAAAAAAAAAAAACGGCGGAATGGAACCCGCGCGTACGCCCATGAAACGCAAGGCGTTTTGATTAATTCCTTCTTTATCCGAAATTGTACATTAAAGGAACCGATCTCAGTAATTTTTGTTTTACACTTTTATCTCTTTTGTCCTTAGCATGATGTCTTTCTTGTTTGATCTGTAAAAAAAGTTCATATCTTATTATTATTATTATTAAATTAACGCAAGAAAAGGTGTGCTGTCTATGTCGATAACAATCGTGAGTTAAAGCTTGCACCCCCCCACCCTCCCCACACACACACACACACACACACACACACACATAAACACACACGCACGCAAGCACAAACACCCTCTGACACACATAAACACGGTAGCATCTATGTCATTTACTACGTGTTAGCTCGGTGAGGTGTGGGTACTTAGTTCTTGCGATTGATGCACCTATGACTACCCCAATTGGGCAATTGAGCTTCATGTTAAAGCTACGTACCCGGAGATGATGCTGAAATACGAAAAATGCGGGATTATTTTTATGATTTGTTTAAAATTTACTTAATTAATTACTTAAAGAACTCTATTTTTTAGTTTTTGGGCTTAATTCCGCCGTAGTGGTTTTCATTTGGTGCTGATCCAGTACACACTAACTAATTTTATTTTAAGTTATACCTGTCATTTATTGAATGAAGTTTATGGAGCACACGTCAATTTTAAGCAGAAGTTTATAAAAAACCCTTCATAGATTTTATATTGTCCGTCTACTGAAGACGATTGAAGCCGCGTTTCGACCGACTATATGGTCCGATACACACATAAAGATAGTACGCACGTACAACCACAGTCTCCTCCGCACACACGAACGAATTGACACACACACACACACATAAAAAACACAGTAGTATCTTTCTCATTTACTACGTGTTAGCTTGGTGAGGTGTGGGTACTTAGTTCATCTTGCGATGGATGTACCTCTGATTACCCCAATTGGGATATAGTCGTGAGCTTCATGTTAAAGCTACGTACCCGGATAAGATGCTGAAATAGGAAAAATGCAGTATTATTTTTATAATTTGTTTTAAAACTTCTTAAGTCATTACTTAAAGAACTCTAGTTTTAAATTTATGGAGCACACGTCAATTTTAGGCAAAAATTGGTGCTAATTCCTGCAGACGCCATCTAAGTTTATTTTAAGTTATACCTGTCATTTTCTTATCCGTTGATAAAGAAAGGGACGGGTAATCGACAGGCATAAAATTTATGGAATACACGTCAATTTTAAGCAGAAATCTAAAACAACCGTCTAAAAATTTGACATCGGCCAATAACCCAACAGAGTTCAGTAGATAGCACGTCAAACGGATTGCATACTAGCGAGATGCCTGTTTTATTCGCACGGGTTATCCATTCATTTTAAAATTAACTTGTTGACAATCACTCGTTTCTTTCCTTTTGGGCGGATAAGAAAATGATGGGTGTAACTTAAAATAAAATTAGGTGTCTGCAAGAATCGGGGCCATTACTTTTTATATTAATATGTAGGTATAATTGAGGAGTTTATTGTATGAAGCTCCGTAACCTGAAATAAATGTTTAAAATTTTTTAAAGTATAAAATAAATATCTAAATAGACATTATTATTGATTTCAAGCTACGTACCCCTCCGCCGCTGCGGTCGTTGTTGTGAAAAGACTGTTCAATGGAAAAATGCTATAATTACTTATTATAGTCTACGCAATAATTTAGTAACACTACCCAAAGCATACACATGCACATTCGTACCTTTATACATATAGGTAGGTCGGTAGACACGCAACATAGGCGTCGTCCGTCTACTGAAGACGATTTAAGCCCACCGACGGGTCGAAACGCGGTGTGTAGTCACACGACTTCAACTATACAGGGTGCTAATGACATCGTAACGAATACTCAGGGGGATGATTCAGACCATGATTCTGAGTTTATGTCAAGTGATTTTTTTTTCGCAAAATTTATGTTATTTTTTTAGCTTTTTTAAATTATTTTCAATTCTATACTTTGCGACGGAAAATTCCACTCGATATCAACTCAGAATCATAGCCTCAATCACCCATCAAAGTCCTGTATAGTCCGATACATATACGTATACATACATAAGCATAGTACGCACGTACAGCCACAATCTCATCCGTAGGCACGCAACGTACGCACGAATACACACACACACGCACACAAACATAGTAACAGCTGCATCATTTGGTATTATTTTAATATTAAGCTGCGTACCCGAAGATGATGCTGAAATAAAATATATTTATTACATTGTAATAGTTCTTTGTTACACAAGTGTAGAAAGTGACCGATTATCAACGAGGGTGCAATATGTAATCGGTCACTTTGTATTAATACAAGCGGGGAATCGTACTATTTTCCTAGTGATAGTTACTTGTATTGGCAATTTCACGAAAGGAACGTCAAGTCACTAAAAAAAGAAGTAGCAGTAAAAGTGAGTGGGGTTGAACCGGCGACAGCGGTTCTCATACAAAATGCGCGTTAGGGGCTTTCCATCCTCTTTTTTTCTTATCCATGGGTAGCTCTATTTTTCTAATCCAGCTTTTAAAGTGTATTATTTATTATAATATTAAGTGTATATGATAATATACTTACATTTTCTTTATTCACACGAGAGAAACGATCATTCGATCGCATCTAAAAATTGAATTTATTTATTATATAACATTGACCCTGATTACTGCAAACACTTAATTTTATTTTAAGTTTTATCTGTCATTTTCTTATCCGCTGAAAAGGAGAAGGACGGATGATTGACAACTGTTAATTTTAAAATGAATGAGAGAATCACACGGCCGAATCTAAACATTTTTTTTTCGTCCTCAGTTTATGTCCTCTAGAGGGCATTAATTTTATTTACAAGACGTCAAATAGCCTAATAACACGCAGACAATCAACTCGCTTCTAGTGACACCTCAATTGTTTAATTCTGATTAGGGATATAGAAGTTAGGAGGGAACAGACGCACTACATACATACATAGCGGTCAAACACATTATTTTTTGCTTCGCCGTAATTGAGTAAAAATATACTAAACTTCATACAATTATGTATTATAGTGTAAATTTGTTAACAAAAATATTTTACATACATACATACATAAACTCACGCCCGTAATCCCAAATGGGGTGGGCAGAGCCACAAGTAATCAAAGACAACTTGCAGCCACTGTTGATACGAAGTCCTAAGATGGATATGATGAACCTTATGGTGATAAGGGATCAGCCTATCGCCCATAACATTAGTCCATCATGTTAGAGGACGCAATCCCTCTGTCGGTTTTTACGACATGCCCGGGAAGACAAGCAGCTGAACGTGTTCTATGTTTTTTATTTGCTCCCAGAACAGCATAGAAGAAATATTTTCTAGAAAGAAATCTTTAAAAATAGCTAAGGTGTCATGTAATGCCATCTGCGGCAAATCTACAATAAGTCAGGCTAAAAAAAATAGTTAAAGCACTGGTGAGTGCTATAAGAACAAAAATCCTATAGTAATAGTAATTTTTGCTTTCATACATTGTTTCCTATGTGCATTTATCTAATAAATAAGTATAGTTAAGTTACATTAGAATGCTGTCTGGATATTCGGCTGTCATGATAATAATCACGTCTCTGCAAATAATAAACAATAAGTATAATGTAACAGCATGCGTGGTTGAGTGGTTAGAGCGTTAGGCTCACTATCTGGAGGTTCAGGTTCGAAACCTGATGAGGACATTGTCAAAACCTGTGAGACTGTCCTTTGTTTGGTTGAATCACCTGATTGTCCGAGAAAGTAAGATGATTCCGTACTTCGGAGGGTACGTTAAGCCGTTGGTCCCGGCTATTAGCCGTAAAAAACACCTCCACCAACCCGCAGTGGAGCAGCGTGGTGGAGTATGCTCTGTCTCCAGAAGTGGGACGTATATAAGTAAGTAAGTAAGTAAGTAAAATGTTTATTTTTCATGAGGAATACAGAAAATATGGGTACAATAAAAACCCCACAAAACCAATTCCTCGGTTTGTCTGTGAGAGTGGAGTTCGCTTAATGTTATTATGTTTAAGATACTTAAAGTTAACTTACAGCTAAGAGATCTTTTGCATGAGATGTTTAAATAAAGATTTCCGAAAGATTTTCGATAGTCCATTTATGTTATGTGGTTATAAATGTTATGTATGTTCGGAACCCTAATATAAGTATTTATTATTCTAAAACAGTTTCTTGTTTATTTATAAGCATGAAAGTAGAATTAATGCCGTAGAAATGAGGTCGTTACGTAGAAGGGAATGTTAAGTTGATTTTGACATGTCGAGCGGACGGAGGATTAACTAATAATAAAATTGACTTACACTGTGTCTGTTCACATGATCGACGTAATTATTCGACCGCATCTAAAAATAAGTTTATTTATTAAATAACATTGGCCCTGATTCCTGCACACTCCTCTTAAATTTATTTTAAGTTATACCTGTCATTTTGTAATTCACCGAAAAGGAAAAGGACGGATGATTGACAACTGTACTTAAATTTTAAAATGATTGAATAACCCGCGCGAATTAAACGAAGTTTTGTTTTCTTAGATAAAAAAAAAAAAACTACTAAATAAGTAAATAAATATATTTACATTAGAATGCCGCCTGGATATTTGGCTACCATGATGATTATCCCGTCCCTGCAAATGATAAACAATAAGTATAATTATTTAAAAAAAATGATGATGGTGTCCCCTCATACGTATTTCTCGACGGAAACACGAGCTAGTGTTATCCTGGACCCTTGCTGGGAACCGAGGGTCACCAGGAAAACCAAATTCAATCAGTGATGGGTCATCAGTTTTTTTTTAAATAAAAGGCCCCACAATATTGCTAGTCTTCTATCGTTACGAGGTGAATTACCAACCTCATCAACCCTGGTGTCAGGGTTACTATTGAGCCTCCAAAGGCCCCTGACATGACTCATGTAACGACTACTTACTTATATCAGTAAGTAGTAACCGGGATCGACGGCTTAACTTGCCTTCCGAATGGTTCAACTTACTTTCGGACATTCAAGTGATCAGTTTGTAATGTCCTGACCAAACTAGGGATCACAAAGTAATTTTTGTGATATTTCCCCACCGGGATTTGAACCCGGATCGTGAGCCTAACGCTCAACCACTGCACCACGGAGGCCGCCAATAATATTATTATTACGGATTATTTATATAATTTTATAATTATAGTTACCAAGGCTCCTTCTCCAACAAACAATATAAACAGACAAGCAATAGTCAATGTTGGCGCCCACATTATTGGAATGTGCGACTTACTATGGATTACAGCTATTTATAGGCTTTTAAAATAATAAATTTAATGTACAAATTTATTGTTATGAGTTTTGCATAAAATTATATTGCAATAAAATATTCAAATTTGTAATTTGAATACATATTTACATAAAAATAAACATTTAAGAAAGTAAATGAATTTGTATTTATTTTAAATATTTGGTTAGCAAGAAAATCAGTTAAATAACTATATGGTTTGCATTATCAATTATGAGTTTTTTTCGATCGAGCGTGATCCTAAGTAGCAATGTGGTCTAAGGTGGAATACGCAAATTCAAATAGTGCCTATTCTGAACCGACCTAGGTAATCTAACACGAGCTCAACCTTGTAAACCACTGTTACAAGCTCCAAACAAAACCAAAGCAAACTAAGTAGGTAACAGATACTTTACCCGGTTTTCATACATCATAATATGGCGTAAGTATATCTATCTAAGCGACATATAAAGCGAAAGTTGATAGCTGGCAGAGGAAGACCTAGAAGGACTTACATTGACCAAATTAGAGATGTCCTTAGAAAAGGTTTAGTACGGTCTACTCTGAACCGTCGTGCGTGTATGAAGCGATTGATGAATGTGGAGGAAGCAAGAGAAGTGTGTCAGGATCGAAGCAAATGGAATTATATAATCTCTGCTTACCCCGATGGGAAATACGCGTGAGTTCATGTATGTACGTATGTGTAAATAGTGACTATTCGCTCTTGCCTTGAACATGGTATAAGAAGACCAGGTATGCTCAAGCATAGGCCAAGCCGCCATTGCTAACCCATTGATGACGTAAGTGTTACCATTCAATTGGTATCTCCAACATTCCAAAAATTAAATTAAGTGAATTACTGACTAATGTAATTAATTACTATTATTTGTCACATGTGGCCGCTTACTATGGGTCTCGTGAGGAGGCTCGGTGTCGCTCAGCGGGCAATGGAGAGAGCTATGCTCGGTATTTCCCTGCTGGATCGAATCAGAAATGAGGAGATCCGCAGGAGAACTAAAGTCACCGACATAGCTCGGAGAATTGCAAAGCTGAAGTGGCAGTGGGCAGGACACATAGCGAGGAGAACCGATGGCCGCTGGGGCGGAAAGGTTCTAGAATGGCGACCACGTGTCGGACGACGCTCAGTGGGTAGGCCCGCTACAAGGTGGACCGACGATCTGGTAAAGGTCGCGGGAAGCCGTTGGATGCGGGTAGCGCGGGACCGATCGTCGTGGAGATCCTTGGGGGAGGCCTATGCCCAGCAGTGGGCGTCGTACGGCTGATGATGATGATGATGA
Source organism: Pectinophora gossypiella (assembly GCF_024362695.1). NCBI lineage: Eukaryota > Metazoa > Arthropoda > Insecta > Lepidoptera > Gelechiidae > Pectinophora > Pectinophora gossypiella. Next base: position 8,042,865 of record NC_065428.1, on the reverse strand, counting down.
TTTGTCACATGTATAAAAATCATTAAAACTGTACGCAAAGTAACTAAAACATTGGACGTGGGTAATTTATTTTTTACGAAATGCCAACGCAGGGTCTGATGACGTCAGCTGGGCTAACCTTGAAATGCTAGCTGTCAGTTTTGAGCATACCTGGTCTTCTTATACCATGGCCTTGATAATCCCAAAATTATGTGTCGGGGAACAATGACGAAGAAAGAGAATTCCATTTTTGAGCAGTTCGCATTATGAAGGAGGAAGCCAATCTAGCCGTTCGGAGAAGAGAAATGAGTTTTCTGGCAGATAGGACGACGATGATCGACGATTTCCCTCAATCAGCGCTTATCGCTATCGACCCACTAGGGTCGATTAATTCTTTCAAATATTTTTCCTCTCAGACTACGCCCTGAGCCGAGGTTCACTCCCAACTGGGCACCCTCAGGCCTGTTGTCTTAAACGTTGTACCGGATGAGAGCCTTCAGCGCTCCCCATTTGTCCGGCCAAGTAGTTAATGCCATCTGCGGCAAATCTACAATAAGTCACGTCAAAAAAAAAACAGTTTTCTGGCACGTCTATCAATAGTTTGCAGGGCTTCTAGCTGGTATCGGCGTCGACTCAGAGGTTGATGAAAGGATACAAACGACCAGCAACACATGGTCAGCGACTCATCAACAAGATAATCAGGATCATCAGCTGGATTTGGCCAGAATTATGCAGACCTGCAGGGATAACACGCGCAACATAAAAAATATATAATCTAGCAAAAAAATGTAAGTATTTTTTTGTATTTTTTTTAGTAGGTGTGATAAGTATTTTATCTATCTATCTACATTGCTAGATACAAGAAAATATAAATCGCCTACAATGCGGTCATTTAAAATATTAAAAAGTAATAAAATAATTCACTAATAAAAACCTATATGACGGTCACACTAATGTACAAATTCGCTTCGTTTGGAATTTATTGTTTTATTTAACTTACCATATTAAAATGTTATTACTTATATTACAGTTTACAATTGTATATTTATTACTTTTCAATATAAGTAAGTACTTAATTAGTTACATGTGCCTTCATAAATTGGTGGAAGGTATAAATACAGGCTCTGAAACCACGAAGTTTTCAGACTTCATAACTTTTCTTCTGTGTGTTGTGAGGTCGATGTGCAACCTCACCAACCCTGGTATTCATTTTTTTTTTTTTGTTTTGGTTTTCCCCGAAGGGTAAGGCAAAGGGAACTATGCCCATACAGCCATGTCTGACGTATTTTTTTTCTTGATGATTAATGAAATGATGAAAGGTGATGATGATGAAACCTAAGCCCCCACCCTCGGAGTAGACTCCTACTCCGAACCCCAAACGAATTAACTCAAAAGTCCGCATAAACTTTTGAGTTATGAAGCGGCTTCCTGACACGAAGCGAAAATAGGCAGATACACTTTGTTCATTGAATACTCCAATATAATAACACTCGCGAATGTCTTCCGACTAACTTAATGCGATCATTAACCACAAAACACCACTTCGTATTAATTATTTAGATTATTCAATGAAGAAAGCAACTGTCCCGTTCCCGCCTCCCGCCAAAAAGCCCCCTGGTATTCAGTGATGTGCACTTTGGCAACATTCCCGGCAGTAAAAAAGCACAAAAGTTTTGTAAAAAGAGTTTTACTACCTATCCTTTGGACAGATAGGATCAGAGTACAAGATACATTAGACGACGGCTGCACGGCTTTGCCTTTGCCTTTCCCAAAGGGATAAAAAAGTAAAAAAAAAGACAATTATAAAAAGAAACTGACATTACTTTATATCAATTACGACAAGGCACTGGCTAAGACGCCCCATACACCTACATATTATTGAACGTTTAGGGATAGTATTGAAACATTGCACAATGATTGAACAAAAGATTGAGCGAGCTTAATTTTTATTGGACAATATTTTTTCCTTGCACTATGTAGGTTTAACATTGCGCATTTTAGTTTTCGGAGCTATCGCGATCGGTCAGTCACGGTATTATTTTTGCCGCCAAAACTTCGTCGTCAGACATGTTGCTCAGAAATATTGTTCAGACTGGTACTTGACAATTTTATTGAGATAATTTATTGAACGTTTGGAATCAAAGGGGTTATTCATTATTATTGCATAATTAAAGGATTGTACAATATTATTGTAGGTGTATGGGGCGCCTTAAATTGTACATTGAAACTTGAACACAAGGCTTAGGCCTATTTTGTCGTGATTTTAGAATAATAATATACTAAAGTCAAGGCTGTATGGTCATCAGATCTTTGCCTGTCTTATATAAGGCGAATTTAAACAACAATTTTGATTTATCGTAGATTTGCAATTACGTAAATACATGTTTAAATCCAGTATTATAACAACCATCTATAAATCGGAAAATAATTGATATGGTGTTTCAATTGATTTCTACCGTAACAACAATTAATATTTTTACGTGTAGCTATTATCGGACTTTAAGAGAGTTTTAGAAACATTTAGATAATTCATTGTACAAGGTGTTACATTTCTATTGAAGGTAAACATGCTTATCTAATAGAAACCTTGTTAGTGTAAAAAAAGGTTTATTTCTCCACTTAAAAACACAAAACAAAAAATTCTTAGTACGCTAACATTGAGTGTCATCATAATTTAAACAATTATTAAACAAAATAAATGATTAATTATTATATATTTGTTAAACATAACATGTCTATTAAAATAAGTTAGGTAAATAAGTGAAAGTAGATAGATATACACACATACATAAACTCACGCCTATTTCCCACCCGGGTAAGCAGAGACTATAGAATTCCATTTGCTTCGACCCTGACACACTTCTCTTGCTTCCTCCAAATTCATCAATCGCTTCATACACGCACGCCGGTTCAGAGTAGACCGTACTGAACCTTTTCTAAGGACATCTCTAATTTGGTCAATGTAAGTCCTTCTAGGTATTCCTCTGCCAGCCCTACTATCAACTTTCGCTTTATATACCGCTTAGATAGATATACTTACGCCATATTATGATGTATGAAAATCGGGTAAAGTATCTGTTACCTACTTAGTTTGGTTTGGTTTTGTTTAGAGCTTGTAACAGTGGTTTATAAGGTTGAGATCTAATTTATAAGTTTGAACTCATGTTTGCACCCCCCCCTTCTCTCTCTTTATTACCGACTTCAAAAAAGGAGGAGGTTCTCAATTCGACCGTATATTTTTTTTAAGAGCTACGCTCTTGTCGGTGGAGGAATTGCCATTCCTCTCTTCAAAAAAAATTGAAGGGAAGAGAGGAAGGGGTAGACCTAGGAGAACATTTATGAAACAAATAAAAGAAAAGGTGCAGGTCGTGTCGTATCAGGAGGTGAAGGTTTTGGCGGGAAGAAGAGAGGAATGTTTGGACCATAAATTCGAAAACAAATTCGACATTCATTTGTTTAGGCCTGTGCTGGACTTATTACTTACGAACTTGTGACCACAAAATGAGAGGCAAGCTGAAAACTGGGCTCTCGATAAAAAAAGAAAACACGGATAAATCTTATAAATTTTATTCAATTGACGATATTTAGAATTACATTCAAAGTTTCTTTTCAACGTGATTGAATGTAGTCTGTGAAAAAAGAAAATATATTAATTTTATTCTTTACAGGGTGTTAGTGACATCGTAACGAAAACTTTTAGGGGTGATTCAGACTATGCAAAGCAAAAGTATTGAACTGAAAATGATTTAATAAAATAATTATTTTCATGAATTTTTCAACAGGAAATTCCACTTGATATTAGCTCAAAATCATAGTCGGAACCATCCCCCTCAGTATTTGTTATGGTGTCACTAACACCCATGCCTACTTGTATGTACTTGTCTGGGGTGTAAGTGACATCGTAATGAATACTGAGAGGGATGATTCAGCTCATTGTTCTGAGTTAATATCAAGCGGAATTTTCCATCGCAAATGTATAGAATTGAAAATAAATAAAAAGAACTAAAAAAATCATTAATTTTGGGACGGAAAATTCCACTTGATATTAACTCAGAATCATAGTCTGAATTATCCCCCTCAGTATTCGTTATGATGTCACTAACAGCCTGTATATATCATGTTACTTTGTGCATGCTATCCTTACCTTACGCCGTACTTGCAAGCGAGACAGTAACTGAAATCGAGACAGCGGTCAGGACAAATTATCGTTAGCGCGCAGCCCTTACGTATTAGGGTCGTTCTTCTTTTTTATCGACAATGATCTGTCCTTCGTTCTGCTTCTGATAAGTTATGTTTTAGAATTTTGTTTCATGTTTCCATTGTCCAAAAATATAGTTATCTTATTATACTCAAAATACAAGCAAAATACTAATCGGTTCCTCAATTAGTCCTTAAAGAAGCTTGATTGTTTTTCACAAAATTCTGTGACAGAGTGGTAAATTAAAATGCTGTCTCCGATGAAAAGGACCACTCTGTCACAATATTTTTTGGAATGTGTCTACAAAGAAAAGTATGTTACCAAGATAAAGAGAACCTCTAAATGGTCCTCTACAGACACATCTTTATATGATGATTTAAAATATTTAATGCAGTTATAATTTTAAAGATGTTAAATCCGATAAATTGAGAAAATGTCTTTTTATTGTCGATAAAAAAGAAGAACGACCCATTAGCGACTCTCGCGTTTACATTAATCGGGGGTGAGGTGAGGAAGCTCGGATAGGTGGGGGGCGGAGAGTGTTCTTCAATATTCTTTATTTGAATACTATGATAGTGTACAAGTTTGTAAGTTACATATGAGTTTCACGTCATAGACCCTTTAGGGTACAACGAAATAGAAGTTTAAAAGAGAGAAGGAAGCTTTTCAAATAGTAATATCAGCATCATTAAGGTTTATTAAGTTTTATTTATTTATTATTTTTATATTATTTGGAGAACTTACAGACTAATTATACATTAAATGAACTAAATATACATGAGGCAATGCTAATAACAAGTTCCCGCCAATAAATGAAAAGTTAGGAGAGAAATTAAAAAAAGAAAAGTGGCTAGAATGATACATAAAGATAATAGCTAACAAGGAAAAGGAAAACAAAAACCCTAAGTCAGTTCGAATGCAGATGGGTTAGTAAGTACTAATCCAATTTAACTTAACCATTATTATTTTATGAATATATTATAACATGAGTAAATTTATTTATTGTTCAGTTTATACCTATTGCGCAGATTTCAAAGATATGCTCACCTTGTAATAATCCTAATGTACGTCGTCTGCTGAATTATCTGTGTTTAAATCTTGAAGTTTTATAGGCTGCGCTATAAAAAGAGATAAACAGAGACTTTTTAATTCACTTCAACCATAGAACACTATACAGGGTGTTAGTGTTAGTGACAACGGCGTTACACCGAACTTTGTTAGACCAAAACACGTGGTAGGTGATGATTCGTGTCGCCGATTGTAACGGTCGATAGCCAATAACTGTGTCATCATCACCAGCCCATTAACGTCCCCACTGCTGGGGCACGGGCCTTCCCTATGGATGGATAGGGAGATCGGGCCTTACACCACCACGCGGGCCCAGTGCGGATTGGTGGTTATTAACGACTCGATGCAGCCGGGACCAACGGCTTAACGTGCCTTCCGAAGCACGGAGGAGCTCGAGATGAAAACTTTTTTTTTGTGGTCACCCATCCTATGACCGGCCTTTGCGAAAAGTTGCTTAACTTCAACAATCGCAGACCGAGCGCGTTTACCGCTGTGCCACCGAGCTCCCCAGCTGCCAACTGTGTTAATAATAGGAGATTACAAAAAAAAACTTTAAGTAAGCGCGGGAAGCTGCTGGATGCGGGCAGCGCAGGACCGATCGTCGTGGATATCCTTGGGGGAGGCCTATGCCCAGCAGTGGGCGTCATACGGCTGATAATGGCCATAGAGGCAGCCAATCAGCTCGCGACACCGAATACTTCAGGACCCCGATACCGACCCCGCCGGCGTGACCGACGATTTCCCTCATTCAGCACTTATCGCTATCGACCCCCTAGGGTCGATTAATTCTTTCAAATATTTTTCCTCTCAGACGACGCCCTGAGCCGAGGTTCTCCAACTGGGCACCCTCAGGCCTGTTGTCTTAAACGTTGTACCGGATGAGAGCCTTCAGCGCTCCCCATTTGTCCGGCCAAGTAGTTAATGCCATCTGTGGCAAATCGACAATAAGTCACGTCCAAAAAAAGGCTGATAATGATGATGATGACTTTTACGTACCTACTTAAATGAATAATATTACTACTTAAATGTTATTTCAATTATTAAATTAATAAAAAAAGCTGAAAAAAGACAACCAATGAAGTGCGTTCCAACTGCAAAATGGCGGCTGGCGTGCAGCATCATTGCAGTCTATCTGTAGTTCTTACTTACGACAAACGCATGTTGCAACCCCATCAACATAAGACAGTTTTCCCTAAAATAATATTCAAATTCAAATTATTTTATTGTTAAGCTATAAGTTTTTAAGAAGGTCGAAAATAGTAATACATTAGTTTCATTACAGCTACCTAATTAGGTGTACAATATTAGAATTCATGCATACAGACAAATAACAATAAGGAAGCAAAGTGCAATAACCATAATTAATAAACGAAAATAAGAGAGAAATAAGAGAAACAAAAAATAAGAGAGAAAAAAGAGAGATATAAATAAGAGAGTTATAATCATTGTCACTATCACACATATTAGAAAGTAATTGGGTTGTTTCCTAGGTCAAAGATAAATTACGAAATTCCGCTGGCTAAATAAAGACAGATCTAAAACCGAGAAAAAACAATTCTTTTTTCTAATTATCTTATTTTTGAATTTTAATCATGAAAAACGCAATTGAGTGCTTTATTTTATCACGTTTATATATGACGTCACAGTGCGCTTTTTCTACAAATTCTATAGGGTTTTGACGTTTAGTGAAAAGTGACTGATTTGACTGGTTGGAAAATAGCCTATTCTGAGGTCACCATGGAGATTACATACTCGTATATGTCATGGAGTTAATGCCATCTGCGGCACATCTACAATAAGTCGCGACAAAAAAAGTAACAGTAAGTAAGTAAAATGAAAAAGAAAAAAAAAGTAAGAAGTAAATTACTTATTAGTTACTTATTTAGTAGTGGTTGTATTTAATTACTATTTAAACTTTAATACAGAAAATTAAAATAAAGACATCTAAAAAATACAATAAGAAGTTAAATATAAAAAGTGATATCAGGGGGGTTAAAATGGCCACATCGAAACAATTCATCTAAAAAAGCTATATTGGTATTTGACATTTGTTTGCTTTGCGCACTTTTATATGCGCAAATGTCAAATTGCATTAAATGCTTTTTTTAGATGAATTGTTTCGATGTGGCCTTTTTAACCCCCCTGTAATAAATATTTCGGATAGATGGCGTAATGCATAATGACCATTATGGATCGAACACATGGACAGGATGAGGTTGGTGTTCAGGTTAACGCGCTGGTCCCAGCATGATAAGAGGTGCGGGTTCAAGTCCCGTTCGAGTTAATATTGACTCCTCCACGTACCTTTGTCATGTTGTTGTTTTCCTGTGTCTATGTACAAAATACGCATTAATTATTATATTTTTAGTTCTTGATAAATAGCTACATCATCTCCCTGGCATTATCCTGGAGATTTGACAGGTCTGGTTTTTTACAGAAGCGACTGCCTATCTGACTTTCCAACCGGCGAAGGGAAAACCAGCCCAATACAGCTTAGGTCACATACCTCCGAAAATGTATTTCTGGGGAATGTGGGTTTCCCCACGATGTTTTCGTTTACCGCTGAGCACGTGATAATCATTTATGATCCAAACATGAATTCGAAAACAAATTCGACGATCATTGGTGTAGGCCTGTGCTGGATAAAAAGCTACATACAGGCACGAGCCTGATTGAGAGGACTCAATCTACCGGAGGGTGAATAAATAATATACACCCTCGGAGCACACTCCACCGCGTTCCCCTGGTAGTTGCGGCTTCCGAATACATTCCGCTTAGGGACGGTACTGAAAAGTATCGGCGTCCGAAGGACGTAATATACGATCCCGACGACCCGATTACTCTAGCCATAGAGGCAGCCAATCAGCTCGCGACACCAAACACTTCAGGACCCCGATACCGACCCCGCCGGCGTGGTCGACGATTTCCTTCATTCAGCGCTTATCGCTATCGACCCACTAGGGTCGATTAATTGTTTCAAATAGTTTTCCTCTCAGACGACGCCCTGAGCCGAGATTCGCGCCCAACTGGGCACCCTCAGGCCTGTTGTCTTAAACGTTGTACCGGGTGAGAGCCTTCAGCGCTCCCCATTTGTCCGGCTAAGTAGTTAATGCCATCTGCGGCAAGACTACAATAAGTCACGTCAAAAAAAAAACTCCACCGCGTTTCTATTCTATTACTCTATTGCGGGTTGGTAGAATTTGGACAGTAACAAAATAAGACTTAGGCCTTTATCACACGACGCGCTTGATGACGAGTCGACGGTTTACATACAAATCAATACACGCAATTATCGTATACGCGCATCTGCGAGTGTGATGTCTGACGCCATACGATTAAAGACTAAAGCAAGACCGAGGGTGAGGTAAACCTAGCTCAGCCGCTGGTGGGGAGCGGAGAGTTGCCATTCTATACGTAGTATTATTCCTTATTCTATGTCCTTCTTCTTCTTTCGTGTGTTGTGAGGTGGATTAACAACCTCATCAACCCTGGTGTCAGGGTTACTATTGAGCCGCCAAAAGCCCCTGACATGGCTCATGTAACGACTACTTTTTTGGCGGCAAGGGTGTGCTGCCGCCAAAGGATGTTTTCGGGGTACCGAACTGAGCATAGTACCCCGCTAGCCACAAGTTAGTAGTGTGACTAGGGATCGACGATCCAACAGTATTGTGTTGGAAGTTGTATATATACGTCTTGCCGTGAAAACTTCGATACCGCGTTTCAGGACTGCTTGAAGACTGCATTATTGAATGTGGCGCCATCTGTTGCATGTGAGCGGAACTAGGTGGCCAACTAGTTGGGTCCGCTACATCACTCCCCCCCTCAGACCGGAGGTCGATTCAAGTGCTTCAGTGCTCTTCAGGAATGCCGTGTTTTGCCTGTACTCCCAGTGAGTCGGGAAGAGGTGTGTACGGCGTGGGTTGTGCTCCTGTCCACGGTGAGTCGGGATGGGGAGCTGCTCCTATCCACGGTGAGTCGGGATTGTGGAGCCGGCGACTGGCGTGAGGCGAGAAGGCGGCCTGCCACGTGGAGCGCGTGCTCGACAGCGTGGTGTGGCAGTGGACCTCATGTGTGGTGTCGCTGTTGCGTGCGGAGTGCCAGGTCCAGCCAGCTTGGGCAGCTGGTCATGGAACTGTAGATGCTCCGAAGTCCTGGTGTGGAGTGTCAGATGTCCAGGCAGCGTCTGTAGGCGGCTGGCAGGTGGACGTGCTGATGATGCTCCGACTGAAGGCTGATGATGAACGCCTGTTGAGGGTTGATGCGGGGTGATTGATGCTGGTGGCGGATGATGCAGGTGCGATGCAGTTGACTCCGACTCCCAGAAGGTGTAGGCAGGAAGTGTTCTGTCGAGGGTCACCAGTTTGGCGGCGAGGGTGTGCTGCCGCCAAAGGATGTTTTCGGGGTACCGAACTGAGCATAGTACCCCGCTAGCCACAAGTTAGTAGTGTGACTAGGGATCGACGATCCAACAGTATTGTGTTGGAAGTTGTATATATACGTCTTGCCGTGAAAACTTCGATACCGCGTTTCAGGACTGCTTGAAGACTGCATTATTGAATGTGGCGCCATCTGTTGCATGTGAGCGGAACTAGGTGGCCAACTAGTTGGGTCCGCTACACTTTCTTACATCAGTAAGTAGTAACCGGGACCAATGGCTTAACGTGCCTTTCGCAGCACGGATCATGTTACTTTTTGGACAATCAGGTGATCAGCGTGTAATGTCCTAACCAAACTAGTCAATATACTTTGTCGACCGCTTCCAAAGGCCGTTATGTACGGTTCTGTCGAGCTGAACACTCTAGCTTATAGAGGCGGCCAATCAGCTCGCGACAACAAACACTTCAGGACCCGGATACTGGCCGGATTGGTGGACAATTTCCCTCATTTAGCCCTCAACGCTATGGACCCATTGAGGTCCATTAATTCTTTCCTCTGACGACGCCCTGAGCAGAGGCTCGCGCCCTACTAGGCACCCTCATTCCTGTTGTCCTAAACTTTGTACCGGGGTGAGAGCCTTCAGCGCTCCCCATTTGTCCGAGCAAGTCGTGAATGCCATCTGCATCAAATCTACAATAAGTCACGTTAAAAAAAGGCGAACGCTTCACCGCGAAATGTGACGTCGCGTCACGTGACAATCGCTTTATATTACCTGGTTCCGTATAAGTTGTTGTCCGTAATTCCATATACCAAAAATTCTTGTTACTAATGTTCCATCCTGATTATATAGTTTTGACGGACGATTGTACACCGGATAACTCGGTGTCCATGATGAACCCTGAAAAAAGATTCGAAGAATTATATGTATTATAACAAAACATAAAAAATAAATAAATAATTAATAATAAATAAATAAAAATAAATAAATAATAATAATAATATATATTTGTAATGGTGCTAATTCCTGTAAATACCATCTAATTTTATTTTAAGTTATATCTGTCATTTTCTTATCCGCCGAAAAGGAAAGGGACGGGTAATCGACAAGCATAAAATTTATGGAACACACGTCAATTTTAAGCACAAATCTAAACCAACCGTCTAAAATTTTTACATCCGTCAATAACCCGACACAGTTAAGTAGACAGCACGTCAAACGGAATGCATACCAGGGACGTACCTTTTGATTCGCCCGGGTTATTCATTCATTTACTCATTCTTCCTAAAATTAAGAGCTGTGAATCATCCGTCCCTTTCCTTTTCGACGGATACGAAAATGACGGATATAACCTAAAATAAAATTAGGCGGTGTCTGCAGGAAGGCTGTTAAGTTTGTAATGAGCATAAATTGTTTTAAAACTAAATATAAATCAGCCTTACTAAAAAAAACAATTAACTGCAGAAAAATTGAAATATTCCTACTGGAAAATGCTCAAGTTAAAAGATCATTTTTGATAAAATACTAACCCCATTCATTATATTACTGTTAAAATAGTTTACTTCTGACATATATATTCATTCAAACTCAATCTAACCCAACAAACACGCTTACACACGCGCGCACACACAAACACACACACTCAAGAGTACCTACTTATAATTTTAATTGATTGTCTTTTTATTGTTTCTTTTTTCTACCTAAAGCTACTGTATAATTCTATTTAATATCCTCTAGCCCTCGTTGACAATTTACTTCCGCACAATATCTCAGGAAGAGGAAATGACTGAAAACCAGCGCTGGATGGCGCCATAACATGGCTCCATGGCAGCACAAGCTGAGTCATTTCCTTTTGCCCGTATTCGCAATATTCATAATTACTTAGTTTATATAGCAAATGTAAATTGTTACTGGCAATAAATTTATTTTATTCTTTATTCTTTTATTCTTAATATTTGTTAAATAGTTTTTAGATTGTACCTATTATATATTATTATTTTATTTATTATTTTTATATGTATAAATTTATTATTTTTTTGAATTTTATTATTATTGAATTATATGTATTGTGTGTGTGTGTGTGTGAAAATTAAACAGCCTATATACGTCCCACTGCTGGGCACAGGCTTACCCTCAATCAACCGGAAGGGGTATGGAGCATACTCCACCACGCTGCTTCAATGCGGGTTGGTGGAGCTGTTTTTACTACTAATAGCCGGGACCAACGGCTTATCGTGCCCTCCGAAGCACGGAATCACATTACTTTTTCAGACAATCAGGTGATTCAAGCCAGAAAAGTCCTTACGCGTAGCTTAGCGTGGCTCTTAAATTAGTGATGTTGAAAGCAAAAGTAGTTACCTCTGCCCCACATGTTATGATGAATCCTGAAATAAGTAAAAGCAGACTTGACGCCATAACTTCAACTGAAATAATGCATGCCTATTTCTTTTTCAAGTAGGTACATTTCTTTCAATCAATTGATTGAGTAATTACTGTCGAAATTAAAAATTGTGCCTTTTGAAATGAAATTATATCGTTATTAATAGTTTTCTTGCTTTTTGTATGAAATTAATTGGTTGTGGCTTCTCATTTTTTTATCAAATAATGGTGCTGATTCTAGTACACATCATCAATGTTTATTTTAAGTTATATCTGTCACTTTCTTATCCGTCGAAAAGAAAAGAGATGTAATCGATAGGCTTAAAACAAGGACCAAGTATTTGCATGGACAGATAATATTTTAGAATGACGATGAAACTATCACAGCTCTCTTCATCCCTATGGCAACATTCTCTATGAAAAAAAGAAAGAAACAGACAAACACCATTGTCTAGAACGTGAGTGTTTCCACTTTTGAGACGTTGTGATAGCCTGCTGGATACCAAATCTGGTGTTAGTGTTTTGGTGTTTTGGGACGTTATTTTAACTTTTTATATAAAAAATCAGTGTAATAGTTATTCATTATGAACCATGGCTTGCGTAGCCATTGGTTGTGAGAGTAGAATGGGTGTTATAATGGAGAGCGATCAAATAATGTCTCTCCATGGGTAAGTTATCGACCACATAATTCGTATTTGTGTGCAAGAAATACATTAAGTACATGGTCTGTTTTTTTTGTAAAGTTTATTGAGCCCCAAATACGATGCAGACGCATATTTTCAGCAAAGCCGTCACCTTTGTTCAAATAATTGATTTTACACATTACGTTAATCAGCATTGACAGATTATGTACTCAAAATATTATAAGTAGAGTTGTCCTTTGATGTCGATAACATTATGTTTTAATGTAAGATCTAGATTTTGTGTTATTCTATTCATGCTAAATTTATTCTTCGAACTGTTTCCGATTTGGATGAAGATTATATAAAGATATTGTATTTTCCAGATTTCCTAAATATCCTAATTTACGAAACCAGAAATTAAGAAACAATTGGATTCAGAACATGAAACGAGATGATTCTCTCATCTGAAGGACGTCTTCTCCTTATTTTCGATTTATCTTGCTTGCTATCGAGCAGGATACCCTACAAAAATATTACATTACCAACAATATTGACTCACATATCTAACATAACATACATACATACATACATAAACTCACGCCCGTAATCCCTAATGGGGTGGGCAGAGCCACAAGTAATCAAAGACAACTTGCAGCCACTGTTGATACGAATTCCAAAGATGGATATGATGAACCTTATATCTAACATAAGGTGAGTTTAAGTTTAGTTATAAGTTTATAAATGAATTTCGTTTTTGTATTCTATATTAGCATGGAAAAAATAATTCAATACAATACTTACATTATAATGTATTCACGTATCTAAAATTTGCATGATACAATACAAATATAAAATAAAAAATAATTAGCATGAATAAATATTTTTGTAATTACCTGTGATTTATTCTTCCTATGTGCAATGTGTAAACATGCAATGCGTATGTAGTTTTTGTGTGGTCCACGTTAATATGTGCCATTCTTGCAGGTAAATCTAAGACGACCAGAGCCGAAAACTATACACTTCGAAACAAAGTGAACAAGAGGATTTCCTTTATCACCAAACATCGGAATTGTTAAGTGGTTCGCGGTCATTGTATCCTATATTGAATAAAAATCTTATAAAGAAGTATCTGCTTTTATTCTTTAATCGCATTGAGATAATCCCCGAAATATACTAGAAGGTCATCTGCTTCTTGTATCGAGAGCCTATTCGATTCCCGGCCAAGTCAACGAAAAACGTAGAAAACGTGTATTTAATTGTTATAAAATATTTTTGTATCAAGCACGATTTAGAGCGAAAACAAAACAAAGCGTTCTTCCCGGGGAACGTATGTGATTTATAGCAACTAAAGGGTGGCCGCAATGTCGTATTAAAATGATACTATAGTATACCTATTTGAACTAGATGGACCGTCCTGACCTCCTCGGCCATAACGTTGCGAAATGACGTAGATTCAAAAATGTTTAATTGACCTTCAACAAGTTTATCCATGATAGTTACGTTGAATAAGTGGTTCTGAATCTGTCACCACACCGTACGTTTCTTCATAGGTATCTTTCTATCTATTGTGGTTCTACCTACCCAGATATGGATGCTAGGGCGTTATTTCTGTATTTAATCACTCAATTTGTAAAGTATACATTTTTAAATCTTAGACTAACATGAAATATTTAGCTGATAAAAATGTCGATAAAGACATGGAACGCCTCTAGTGGTCTACATGCAAAACTATAAATAATAGGTACCGTTTCTATAAGAAAACCCGCTACGCGAGTACAAAAGACGTTACGACGATAGTATATTTATCTCTTTTTAACTTATGACGGCTCATATGAGAGCGAAAGACAAAACCATTAATGTATTTCTTTCGTCTTAAGTACGCTCCGTCTATTCTAATATTTGGTCTTTGGCTTAGAATTTATGGAACATACGTCAATTTTAGAAATTTAAATCAGAATTAAGTTGACAGTACACGTCCCACGTGTTAATTCTGTCAGGTTAACAACCAATTTAATATTTTCAGAGGGTTATTATCATATTACAATATTATAGTACCTATAAAGTCAGTCGTGGAAACTGCGATTTCACAATATTTTACGATTTACGGAAAGTGTTGTGAAATCGCACGCTCGTAAAAAAATATTTATTGCGGTCATAAATTGTTTTTATACATTGCGGGTTTAACATTTACAAAGGCACAGAAGTTGATATATAAACTTCAATATAAATCAAATATTTGCCAATTGCGCAAATATATTAAGCTTCTTTTACAGCGCTTGTTCAATTTACTTAGTTATGGATAAGCGGATGTCGCAACGCTATATTTCAGAATAATCACCTTTACCTTCCTACATAAAAAACAATTGTTATTTTGGAAGAAAAATTTTGTAAGTTGTAAGCCATTTGTATCTAGAGTTTCATAATATATCACTCAAAATATATAGAAGACAACATGATATTTGTTATAATATTCATGTTAATGTTTAATTTTATAAATGGACTAGAACATAACCATGATATGATACCAAGGGTCGTTAAAGGAGAGGACACTACAGATTATGAATACGTTGTAGTATTTACTTGTACAAAGTGTGTAGGATGGAAAACGGTAAGATGGTGCACCGGTGCTCTAATTACAGAAAAATGGGTGTTGACTGCAGCGCACTGTATGACACCAATAATCAATAAGGATTTTGTAGAATCCGTGATTATGTTTGGAGATTTAACACTGCCGCTGGAAAACAGTACATCCTACAGCAAAATATTGAAGGTTATAATTCACCCAAATTTTAAACTACATTTGAATCCGAAGATTAGTGATGACATACGTAAAAATGACGTCGCACTTGCAAAAGTTGAAGCGGTTTCCATGACTTCCTATGGGAGAGTATCTTCTGTGGATTATAGAAGTTTGCTTGGCCGACCAGTCCTTTACGTTGGAGGAGGTGCAACGTTCAGTGACGACATAAAAGACCTTAATGAGAAATTGAAAATTTATAAAAAAGACCAAACAAGACCGCTGCAAATAGGTCATGCGGTCGTTGCTAATTGCGACGTATATGAAAATAAACTCGGTGTGGGAGCCAATATTTGTTTACGAGCTAAATGCTCCACACAATCACAGAAGGCTCAATCCGGAGACTCAGGAGGACCTCTGCTCTACAAAGGAAAGATTGTGGGTGTTGCTAAAGCCAAATTTCCTCGTTCTTCCGTATACACGGCTGTAAGTCCATATTTCGATTGGATAAAAAAGGTAATATCAGAATACTGACATACCTACCACGCGTTTTCTTTTGAGCACAGCCCCAGTCTAGTGTTTGCTTCAAGACTGTTATTGTGATTGTGTTATACTTCTTAAATGTATATAAAATTGTAGCAAATTATTACATATTAAAAAAACTGAAATAAACATCCTTGTAACTTTCCTTTACCCACACGATAGAAAATAGTACAATAAAAGGATACACGTTGAAGCACCTACAAACGAACATAGCCACATACACACACACACACATACAGTAAATAGAATATATATGACAGACAACAACATTAACAACATTATACACAACAAACAAACATTTAACATTAAACATCTTTCGTTAATTTTAAATCTGTCTTTGTTTAGTAATCGGAATTTCATAATTTGTCTTGTACCTAGTACGCGACCCAATTATTTAAATTGAGTGACAATATTATGTATTTTTTTTATTTAGAAGTTTACCTTTTAGATACTCTTCCTTGGTTATAGATGGAGAAGCTTGAGTAGTTTAACGCGTTCGATAAAAAATATTGATGATTCAAAATGTAAGTGAGTGTGACGATGCCCGGAATCGAGGTTCGCTCCCAACTGAGCTCTCTCAGGTCTCTTGTCTTATGTTTTTGTATCGGGTGAGAGCCCTCAGCGCTCCCAATATGTCTGGCAAACTAGTTAATATCAATTGAGACTGACATTTTAATAGGAGAAAATAAATAACACTGTCTTCTTCCATCGTGTGGGTTGTGAGGTGGATTACCAACCCACAAAACCTGGTGGTAGGGTTACTATTGAGCTGCCAAAGGCACGATCATCTTACTTTTGGACAATCAGGTGATCAGCCTGTAATGTCCTGACCAAATAACACTGTAAAGGAAAGTAACAAGGATGTTTATTTCAGTTTTTTTTGAATATGTAATAATTTCCTACAATTTTATATACATTTAAGAAGTATAACACAATCACAATAACAGTTTTGAAGCAAACACTAGACTGGGCCTGTGCTCAACAGAAAACGCATGGTAGGTATGTCAGTATTCTGATATTACTTTATTTATCCAATCGAAATATGGACTTACAGCCATGTATATGGAAGAATAAGCCATTTTGGCTTTAGCAACACCTACAATCTTCCCTTTGTAGATGAGAGGTCCTCCTGAGTCTCCGAATTGAACCCTCTGTGATTCTGTGGAACATTTAGCTCGTAAACAAATTTTGGCTCCAACAGCGAGTTTATTTTCTATCTCGCAATTAGTAACGACCGCATGACCTATTTGCAGTGGTCTTGTTTGGTCTTTTACAAAAAATTTCAATAACTCATTAGGGTCTTTTATGTCGTCACTGTTCGTTGCACCTCCTCCAACGTAAAGGACTGGTCGGCCAAGCAAATTTCTATAATCCACAGATGATACTCTCCCATAGGATGTCATGGAAACCGCTTCAACTTTTGCAAGTGCGACGTCATGATTACGTGGGGCACCACTAATCTTCGGGTTCAAATATAGTTTATAATTTGGGTGCATTATAACCTTCAATACTTTGCTGTAGGATGTACTGTTTTCCAGCGGCAGTGTTAAATCTCCAAACATAATCACGGATTGTACAATTTTCTTATTATAAAGCAATCTCATGCAGTGCGCTGCAGTCAACACCCATTTTTCTGTAATTAGAGCACCGGTGCACCATCTCATCGTTTTCAATCCTCTACACTGGATACAAGTAAATACTACAACGTATTCATAATCTGTAGTGTCCTCTCCTTTAACGACTCTTGGTATCATATCATGGTGGTGTTCTAGTCCATTTATAAAATTAAACATTAACATGAACATTATAACAAATATCATGTTGTCTTCTATATATTTTGAGTGATATATTATGTCACTCTAGATACAAATGGCTTACCTACAACTTACAAAATTTTTCTTCCAAAATAACAATTGTTTTTTATGTAGGATCGTAAAGGAGATTGTTTTGAAATATAGCGTTGCGACATCCGCTTATCGATAACAAAGTAAATTTAACACGCGCTATAAAAAAAAGCTTTATACATTTGCGCAATTGGCAAATATTTGATTTATATTGAAGTTTATATATTAACTTCTGTGCTTTGTAAATGTTAAAACCGCAATGTATAAAAACAATTTATGAACGCCCTAAAATATTTTATTACGAGCGTGCGATTTCACAATACTTTTCGTAAATCGTAGTTTTATAGTTACTATAATTCGAAACTAGATGGACTGATCAAGTGAAAGACTCGTCGTCATCCAAGCTCTATCTACACAGTCGCAAGGGAAGCGCTGGACAGAAACCGGTGGAGGCAGATCATCCGCTCCAGATGCAACCCTGATGCTGACCACGATCTTCAGATATGAGGAACCGACCGATATGAGAGAGAGAGAGAATTCGAAAATAATTGTTTTTTTTGCCTTTTACATTGTTTTCACTTTCTAATTTTTCTAATTTATCTTTCACCTAGTAAAATTAGAATGATTTCTAAAATCAAACTCTTTATTATCATTGGTTATTTTCGAATTTTAGTTACGAATTAAGTAACAATTTCAATGAAATTTCATTTCATTTCAACAATGAGTACGACGTTTGACTGCTTTTATTGATTACGTCACAGGACAGTATTTCCATACAAACTCCAAAGAAAAGTTTCGTTTTGACGTTCCGTAAAAAGTGTCTCATTTGACTTGGTTGGCAAGTAGCCCATTGAACGTCCTTGTTCGTTAGGTGGCGTTATTTCTGTTAAAGTAAGTATAATGTTTGTTATACAGGGTGTTACTGACATCGTAACGAAAACTTTGAGGGATGATTCAGGCCATGATTCTGAGTTGATATCAAGTGGAATTTTCCGTCGCAAAAGTATGGAACGGAAAATAATTTAAATAAGCTCAAAAATTTTCATGACTTCTCCGACAGGACATTCCACTTGATATCGACTCAGAATCATGGTCTGAATCATCCCCTTCAGTATTCGTTACAGTGTCACTAACACCCATACCTACTTGTATGGCTACTGTATGTACTTGTATGGGGTGTAAGTGACATCGTAACGAATACTGAGAGGGATGATTCAGATGATTATTCTGAGTTAATATCAAGTGGAATTTTCCATCGCAAAAGTAAAGAATTGAAAATAATTTAAAAAAACTAAAAAAATAAGATGAATTTTGCGACGGAGAATTCCACTTGATATTAACTCAGAATCATGGTCTGAATCATCCCTCTGAGTATTCGTTACGATGTCACTAACACCCTGTAAGTATAATAAAGGAATAAGAACATGTACTAGCAACCCTTTGTCAAAATACAGGGTGCTCACAGCAACACACCGTCTATTGTATGTGAAATAAAACATTCTTAAAAGTATTATACCTATATAAAGTATTAACAAGAAATTGTGTTTCGAATATTGATTCATTAAACAATATTGATATGTTATTATATTTTTTAATAACATAAAATGGATTTGAAAACTGTCATGACATTATACATAACGCCATAATAGTTTCCAAAAGATCAAGGAAAAGGACAAGACATAACGGATTATCGTTGCGTTGTTGTAAAGTTTGCGTTACAGTCAAGTGAAAACAAAAATATGAAACAAAAAAAAAAAATAAAATTAAATAAAACTAAAACAAATAAACAAAACTCAAAATATGATAAATTATGTACTTACAAATAACACTTTAACTAAACCTTAATTAAAAAGCCCGCCTCGAATCGTACCTGGTGCAAATGTATCCATAATGCTGGCTGCGTTTCCGCGTTGAACAGCCAGCAATATGCGTTGCACCAGGTACGATTCTGAACTGGGATCCAATTTTAGATTTTTTGGTTTTGATTGTTTTAAAATTTGATTGATTGGTTTGTTTACAGAAGTCGATTTTGTCATTAATATAATATTAATTGACGTCGACTTCGTTGATAAGCCCTGGATGTCAATCAGTTTTGATTCACTCGTCTTCGTAGTAAGTTTCCCAATATTCGGTGTCAGTTTCGGTTGAAGTCCCGTTTCGTTAGGACACTACATATCTTACTCAATCTAAGTATGGACTTACAGCCGTATAAATAGCTGATCGATAGTATTTCGCTTTGCCGACACCTATAATCTTCCCGCGGTACAGGAGAGGTCCGCCTGAGTCTTCATGCTGGACCCTTTGGTATTTTCTGGAGCATTTAGGACGTAAACAAATATCGGTACCTATTGTAATTTTTCTCTCTTCGTTGCAAACAGTAACAACCGCACGACCTATCTGAAGAGGTCGTGATTGGTCTTTTAGTTGATAATATAACTTTTTAGATTTACTAATGCGGTCAGGCGCCGTTGACCCTCCTCCAACGTAAAGGACTGGTCGGCCAAGTAAACTTCTATAATCGATCGACGACATCGAAGTCACTTTGTGATGCCTAGTTTGGTAAGGACATTACAGACTGATCACCTGATTGTCCGAAAGTAAGATGATCCGTGCTTCGGAATGCACGTTAAGCCGTTGGTCCCGGCTACTATTTATCGATGTAAGTAAGTCGTTACATGAGCCATGTCAGGGGCCTTTGGCGGCTCAATAGTAACCCTGACACCAGGGTTGATGAGGACTCCACCTCACAACCCACATGATAGAAGAAGACAGTGTTATTTATTTTCTCCTATTAAAATATCAGTCTCAATTGATATTAACTAGTTTGCCAGACATATGGGGAGTGCTGAGGGCTCTTCTCACCCGATACAAAAACATAAGACAACAGACCTGAGGGAGCTCAGTTGGGAGCGACCCTCGGTTCCGGGCATCGTCACACTCACTTACATTTTGAATCATCAATTATTATTGTCGAACGCGTTAAACTACTGAAGCTTCTACAAATATAGCCAAGAAAGAGTATCCGAAAGGTAAACTTCAAAATAATAAAAAAAAACAATTAAATAAGTACCTAAAATTGTCACTCAATTTAAATACTTGGGTCGCGTACTAGGTACAAGATAAATTATGAAATTCTGATTACTAAACAAAGACAGATTTAAAATTAACGAAAAATGTTTAATGTTAAATGTTTGTTTGTTGTGTATAATGTTGTTGTCTGTCATATGTATTCTATTTGCTGTATGTGTGTGTGTGTATGTGGCTATGTTCGTTTGTAGGTGCTTCAACGTGTATCCTTTTATTGTTCTATTTTCTATCGTGTGGGTAAAGGAAAGTTACAAGGATGTTTATTTCAGTTTTTTTAATATGTGATAATTTGCTACAATTTTATATACATTTAAGAAGTATAACACAATCACAATAACAGTCTTGAAGCAAACACTAGACTGGGCCTGTGCTCAAAAGAAAATGGTAGCATGGTAGGTATGTCAGTATTCTGATATTACTTTTTTTATCCAATCGAAATATGGACTTACAGCCGTGTATACGGAAGAGCGAGGAAATTTGGCTTTAGCAACACCCACAATCTTCCCTTTGTAGAGGAGAGGTCCTCCTGAGTCTCCGGATTGAATCTTCTGTGATTGTGTGGAGCATTTAGCTCGTAAACAAATATTGGGTCCAACAGCACCTTGATTTTCACGTACGTCGCAATTACCAACGACCGCATGACCTATTTGCAGCGGTCTTGTTTGGTCTTTTACATAAATTTTCAATAAATCATTAGGGTCTTTTATGTCGTCACTGTTCGTTCTACCTCCTCCAACGTAAAGGACTGGTCGGCCAAGCAAACTTCTATAATCCACCGATGATACTCTCCCATAGGATGTCATGGAAACCGCTTCAACTTTTGCAAGTGCGACGTCATGATTACGTGGGACAATATTAATTATCGGATTCAAATGTTGTTTAAAATTTGGGTGCATTATAACCTTCAATATTTTGCTGTAGGACGTACTGTTTTCCAGCGGCAATGTTAAATCTCCAAACATAATCACGGATTCTATAATATCCGTACTGATTATTTGTGTCACACAGTGTGCTGCAGTCAACACCCATTTTTCTGTAATAAGAGCACCGGTGCACCATCTTACCGTTTTCCATCCTACACACTGTGTACAAGTAAATACTACAACGTATTCATAATCTGTAGTGTCCTCTCCTTTAATGACCCTTGGTATCATATCATGGTTATGTTCTAGTCCATTTATAAAATTAAACATTAACATGAACATTATAACAAATATCATGTTGTCTTCTTTATATTTTGTGATATATTATGGAACTCTAGATACAAATGTCTTACTACTTACAAAATTTGTCTTCTAAAATAACAATTGTTTTTTTATGTAGGATCGTTAAGGTGATTATTTTGAAATAGAGCGTTGCGACATCCGCTTATCGGTAACAAAGTAAATGGAACAAGTGCTGTAAAAAAATCTTAATATATTTACGCAATTGGCAAATATTTGATTTATATTGAAGTTTATATATTAACTTCTGTGCCTTTGTAAATGTTAAACCCGCAATGTATAAAAACAATTTATGACCGCACTAAAATATTTTATTACGAGCGTGCGATTTCACAACACTCCGTAAATCGTAAAATATTGTGAAATCGTACTTTCCACGACTGACTTTATACGTAGTCACTTTAATATTGTATACTTATAAGATAACAACCTTCTGAAAATATTAAATTGGTTGTTAACCTGACAGAATTAAGACGTGGGACGTGTACTGTCAACTTAATTCTGTCAGGTTAATAACCAATTTTACATTTTCAGAGGGTTATTTATATTTCTACCTAAAATTGACGTGTGTTTCATAAATTTTAAGCTTGTTTTAAGCCTATCGATTACCCATCTCTTTTCTTTTCGACGGATGAGAAAATGACAGGCAGATAACTTAAAATAAAATTACATGGTGTGTAATGGATTTGATGCAGATGGCATTACCTACTTGCCCGGACAAATGGGGAGCGCTGAAAGCTCTCACCCCGGTACAAAGTTTAGGACAACAGGTCTGAGGGTGCCTTGTAGGGCGCGAACCTCTGCTCAGAGCGTAGTCTGAGGGGATAATGAAAGAATTAATGGACCCCAGAAATTCTTCACCACGCCGGCCAGTATCTGGGACCTGAAGTGTGTGTTGTCGCGAGCTGATTGGCCGCCTCTATAAGCTAGAGTGTTCAGCTCGACAGAACCGTACATAACGGCCTTTGGAAGCGGTCGACAAAGTATATTGACTAGTTTGGTTAGGACATTACACGCTGATCACCTGAACTACATCCTACAGCAAAGTATTGACGGTTATAATTCACCCAAATTATAAACTACATTTGAATCCGATAATTAATGTTGTCCCACGTAATCATGAAGTCGCACTTGCAAAAGTTGAAGCGGTTTCCATGACATCCTGTGGGAGAGTATCATCGGTGGATTATAGAAGTTTGCTTGGCCGACCAGTCCTTTACGTTGGAGGAGGTGTAACGAACAGTGACAACATTAAAGACCCTAATGAGTTATTGAAAATGTATGTAAAAGACCAAACAAGACCGCTGCAAATAGGTCATGCGGTCGTTACTAATTGCGACGTATATGAAAATCAATATGATACGGGAGCCAATATTTGTTTAGGAGCTAAATGCTCCACAGAATCACAGAGGGTTCAATCCGGAGACTCAGAAGGACCTCTCTTCTACAAAGAGAAGATTGCGGGTGTTTGTAAAGCCAAAATGTTTTATGCTGCCATATACGCGGCTGTAAGTCCATATTTCGATTGGATAAAAAATGTAATATCAGAATACTGACATACCTACACTGCGGTTTCTTTTGAGCACAGCCCCAGTCTAGTGTTTGCTTCAAGACTGTTATTGTGATTGTGTTATACTTCTTAAATGTATATAAAATTGTAGCAAATAATTACATATAAAAAAACACCCTTGTAAATGTGAAAGATAAATTAGAAAATGCTAATCTTTGTAGATTAGATTTTTAGATCTTTGACCTAGTCAAATATCCAATTGGAATATCAGCTCTACAGTTCAGAGGAACTTAATTATAACGACCCTAAAATGGTTGTAAACCTATCATAGTCACTGCACAACAGTCTGTTGGTGAAAACAATGTTAAAGGCAAAAAACAATTATTTTCGAATTCTCTCTCTCTCTCTCTTGGGTCGGTCCCTCATATCTGAAGATCGTGGTCAGCATCAGGGTTGCATCTAAAGCGGATGATCTGCCTCCACCAGTTTCTGTCCAGCGCTTCCCTTGCGACTGTGTAGAGCTTGGATGAAAACGAGTCTTTCACTTGATCGGTCCATCTAGTTTCGAATTATTGTGACTATAAAACTACGATTTTACGATTTATGAAAAGTATTGTCAAATCGCACGCTCGTAATAAAATATTTTAGTGCGTTCATAATTTGATTTTATACATTGCGTGTTTAAAATTTACAAAGGCACAGAAGTTAATAATATAAACTTCAATATAAATCAAATATTTGCCAATTGCGCAAATATATAAAGCTTTTTTTTATAGCGCTTGTTCAATTTACTTTGTTATCGATAAGCGGATGTCGCAACGCTACATTTCAAAATAATCTCCTTTACGATCCTACATAAAAAAAAATGTTATTTTGGAAGAAATCTTTTGTAAGTTGTAAGCCATTTGTATCTAGAGTTTCATAATATATCACTCAAAATATATAGAAGACAACATGATATTTGTTATAATATTCATGTTAATGTTTAATTTTATAAATGGACTAGAACATAACCATGATATGATACCAAGAGTCGTTAAAGGAGAGGACACTACAGATTATGAATACGTTGTAGTATTTACTTGTATCCAGTGTGGAGAATTGAAAACGACGAGATGGTGCACCGGTGCTCTAATTACAAAAAAATGGGTGTTGACTGCAGCGCACTGCATGGAATTGGTTTATTATGAGCAAATTGTAGAATACGTCATTATGTTTGGAGATTTAACACTGCCGCTGGAAAACAGTACATCCTACAGCAAAATATTGAAGGTTATAATGCACCCAAATTTTAAACAATATTTGAACCCGCAGATTAGTGATCCACGTAATCATGACGTCGCACTTGCAAAAGTTGAAGCGGTTTCCATTACATCTTACGGGAAATTATCGTCGATGGATTATAGAAGTTTACTTGGCCGGCCAGTCCTTTACGTTGGAGGAGGGTCAACGGCGCCTGACCGCATTAGTAAATCTAAAAAGTTATATTATCAACTAAAAGACCAATCACGACCTCTTCAGATAGGTCGTGCGGTTGTTACTGTTTGCAACGAAGAGAGAAAAATTACGATAGGTACCGATATTTGTTTACGTCCTAAATGCTCCAGAAAATACCAAAGGGCCCAGCATGGAGACTCAGGCGGACCTCTCCTGTACCGCGGGAAGATTATAGGTGTCGGCAAAGCGAAATACCATCGATCAGCGATTTATACGGCTGTAAGTCCATACTTAGATTGGATAAGATATGTAGTGGCCTACCGAAACGGGACTTCAACCGAAACTGACACCGAATATTGGGAAACTTACTACGAAGACGAGTGAAACAAAACTGATTGACATCCGGGGCTTATCGACGAAGTCGACGTCAATTAATATTATATTAATGACAAAATCGACTTCTGTAAACAAACCAATAAAAACAAAAAAATCTAAAATCGGTTCCCAGGTCAGAATCGTACCTGGTGCAACGCATATCGCTGGCTGTTCAACGCGGAAACGCAGCTAGCATTATGGGTACATTTGCACCAGGTACGATTCGAGGTGGGCTTTTTAATTAAGGTTCAGTTAAAGTGTTATTTGTACATAATTTATTTTATTTTGAGTTTTGTTTATTTGTTTTAGTTTTATTTAATTTTATTTTTGTTTTGTTTCATTTTTTTTTTTCACTTGACTGTAACGCAAACTTTACAACAACGTAGGGGTAATCCGTTATGTCTTGTCCTTTTCCTCCTCTTGATCTTTTGGAAACTATTATGGCGTTATGTATAATGTCATGACAGTTTTCAAATCCATTTTATGTTATTAAATATAATAACATATCAATATTCTTTAATCAATCAATATTCGAAACACAATTTCTTGTTAATACTTTTAAGAATGTTTTATTTCACATACAATAGACGGTGTGTTGCTGTGAGCACCCTGTATTTTGACAAAGGGTTGCTAGTACATGTTCTTATTCGTTTATTATATATCAAACATTATACTTACTTTAACAGAAATAACGCCACCTAACGAACAAGGACCTTCAATGGGCTACTTGCCAACCAAGTCAAATGAGACACTTTGTACGGAACGTCAAAACGAAACTTTTCTTTGGAGTTTGTATGGAAATACTGTCCTGTGACGTAATCAATAAAAGCAGTCAAACGTCGTACTCATTGTTGAAATGAAATGAAATTTCATTGAAATTGTTACTTAATTCGTAACTAAAATTCGAAAATAACCAATGATAATAAAGAGTTTGATTTTAGAAATCATTCTAATTTTACTAGGTGAAAGATAAATTAGAAAAATTAGAAAGTGAAAACAATGTAAAAGGCAAAAAAAACAATTATTTTCGAATTCTCTCTCTCTCTCATATCGGTCGGTTCCTCATATCTGAAGATCGTGGTCAGCATCAGGGTTGCATCTGGAGCGGATGATCTGCCTCCACCGGTTTCTGTCCAGCGCTTCCCTTGCGACTGTGTAGAGCTTGGATGACGACGAGTCTTTCACTTGACCAGTCCATCTAGTTTCGAATTATAGTAACTATAAAACTACGATTTTACGATTTACGAAAAGTATTGTGAAATCGCACGCTCGTAATAAAATATTTTAGAGCGTTCATAAATTGTTTTTATACATTGCGGTTTTAACATTTACAAAGCACAGAAGTTAATATACAGGGTGTTAGTGACATCGTAACGAATACTCAGGGGGATGATTCAGGCCATGATTCTGAGTTAATATCAAGTGGAATTTTTCGTCGCAAAATTCATGTTTTTTTTAAATTATTTTCAATTCTATACTTTTGCGATGAAAAATTCCACTTGATATTAACTCAAAATAATCAGCTGAATCATCCCCCTCAGTATTCGTTACGATGTCACTTACACCCCACACAAGTTGTAATGTTTTTAAAATTTAATGAAGAGATGATGAAGAAGAAATTAAAATGGCTGTATGAAATAAAATGTATGCAATGGGTTTACTCGAATTTATTAATCACTAAGAAAACCAAAGTTACACAAAAATATAAATAGGTATTTGGAACTTTTAAATCCTAAGGGTACATTCCAGGTATTCAAGGCCACTGGTCATTCGTTAAGCATAAAAAATTAATATGAAAAGTGTCATAAAAACCTCACTAGCTCGTCTGATAGCGACGGCAGAAAGGAAGCTGAGCCGACCCGGAGCAGCTACCAATAAGCTGTACAGAACAGCTGTACAAAACACCCGTACTTGACACGCCGTACTGAACACTCGTACAGCCCGTATAAAACACCTTCACAAAACAGCCATCACAAAACAGCCATCCCAAAACACCTCCTGTGGACAAAACGCACAGGGGTAAATCAAACCTCTAGGGGCGGAGGCACAACCTAACTAACTCCCCAAAATCGTATAAAAAGACTCACCTGTCGGAGGTCGAGAACCCACGTATGCGGCCAACGTACGATGACGTCGATGCCACGACGCTGGGACAAAATGGCGGAGCAACGTGTCCACGCCACATACGGTAGCCATACAAGTAGGTATGGGTGTTAGTGACACCGTAACGAATACTGAGGGGGTTGGTTCAGACCATGACAGACCAGATATTCTGAGTTGATATCAAGTAGAATTTTCAGTTTGAATATTCCTGAAAATGTTTGTGTTTTTTTTAATTATTTTCAATTCCATACTTTTGCGACGGAAAATTCCACTTGATATCATCTCAGAATCATGGCCTCAATCACCCCTCAAAGTTTTCGTTACGATGTCACTAACACCCTGTATATAAACTTCAATAAAAATCAAATATTTGCCAAGCTTTTTTTTATAGCGCTTGTTCAATTTACTTTGTTATCGATAAGCGGATGTCGCAACGTTACATTTCAAAATAATCTCCTTTACGATCCTACATAAAAAAAAAATGTTATTTTGGAAGAAATCTTTTGTAAGTTGTAAGCCATTTGTATCTAGAGTTTCATAATATATCACTCAAAATATATAGAAGACAACATGATATTTGTTATAATATTCATGTTAATGTTTAATTTTATAAATGGACTAGAACATAACCATGATATGATACCAAGAGTCGTTAAAGGAGAGGACACTACAGATTATGAATATGTTGTAGTATTTACTTGTATCCAGTGTGGAGGATTAAAAACGGTAAGATGGTGCACCGGTGCTCTAATTACAGAAAAATGGGTGTTGACTGCAGCGCACTGTATGAAACCACTAATCAATAAAGATTTTATAGAATACGTGATTATGTTTGGAGATTTAACACTGCCGCTGGAAAACAGTACATCCTACAGCAAAATATTGAAGTTTATAATTCACCCAAATTATAAACTACATTTGCATCCGACGATTAATGGTGTCCCACGTAATCATGACGTCGCCCTCGCAAAAGTTGAAGCGGTTTCCATGACATCTTATGGGAGAGTATCTTCTGTGGATTATAGAAGTTTGCTTGGCCGACCAGTCCTTTACGTTGGAGGAGGTGCAACGTTCAGTGACGACATAAAAGACCCTAATGAGTTATTGAAAATTTTGGTAAAAGACCAAACAAGACCGCTGCAAATAGGTCATGCGGTCGTTGCTAATTGCGACGTATATGAAAATCAAGGTGCTGTGGGACCCAATATTTGTTTACGAGCTAAATGCTCCACAGAATCACAGAGGGTTCAATCCGGAGACTCAGGAGGACCTCTCATCTACAAAGGGAAGATTGTGGGTGTTGCTAAAGCCAAATTGCTTCGTTCTTCCGTATACACGGCTGTAAGTCCATATTTCGATTGGATAAAAAAAGTAATATCAGAATACTGACATACCTACCACGCGTTTTCTTTTGAGCACAGGCCCAGTCTAGTGTTTGCTTCAAGACTGTTATTGTGATTGTGTTATACTTCTTAAATGTATATAAAATTGTAGCAAATTATTACGTATTAAAAAAACTGAAATAAACATCCCTGTAACTTTCCTTTACCCAGACGATAGAAAATAGTACAATAAAAGGATACACGTTGAAGCACCTACAAACGAATATAGCCACATACACACACACACACACACACACACACATACAGCAAATAGAATATATATGACAGACAACAACATTAACAACAATACACAACAAACAAACAAACATTTAACATTTTTCGTTAGTTATTGATCTGTCTTTGTTTGGTAATCAAAAATTCATAATTTATCTTGTACCTAGTACGCGATCCAATTATTTAAATTGAGTGACAATTTTAGGTATTTAATTGTTATTTTTTTATTATTTTGAAGTTTACCTTTCGGATACTCTTTCTTGGCTATATTTGAAGAAGCTTCAGTAGTGTATCGCGTTCGATAAAAATTATTGATGATTCAAAATGTAAGTGAGTGTGACGATGCCCGGAACCGAGGGTCGCTCCCAACTGAGCTCCCTCAGGTCTGTTGTCTTATGTTTTTGTATCGGGTGAGAGCCCTCAGCGCTCCCAATATGTCTGGCAAACTAGTTAATATCAATTGAGACTGATATTTTAATAGGAGAAAATAAATAACACTGTCTTCTTCTATCGTGTGGGTCGTGAGGTGGAGTCCTCATGAACCCTGGTGTCAGGGTTACTATTGAGCTGTCAAAGGCCCCTGACATGGCTCATGTAACGACTACATACTTACATCAGTAAGTAGTAACCGGCAGCAACGGCTTAAAATGCCTTCCGAAGCACGGATCATCTTACTTTCGGACAATCAGGTGATCATCCTGTAATGTCCTAACCAAACTGGGATCACAATGTGATTGTCGTGATATGTTCCCATCGGGATTTGAACCCGGGACCTCCGGATCGTGAGCCGAACGCTCAAACCACGGAGGGCACGGCTCTATATAAAAACCAGCTGTATGTAGTGTAAAAATAAAGTGTCTTACAACTATGTTTACGTCCCTTACACAAAGATTGGAGCTCGTTTGTCGACACAAAAACTTTCTGGACAGTTTTCCTGTCTTATTTGTGGAATAAGAGTTAGTACCTAACGCAATATCTGAGTCTACCAGGCTCGGTTTACACTTTTACTACCATATAATAAAGTAGACATGTGTAATGTATATTTGTATATGCTATAAAAGTTGTTTTCAGGGTACCGTACCTCAAAAAGAGAAATAGAACCCTTATAGGATAACTTTGTTGTCCTTCCGTCTGTCTAGATAAGGTCCCTTTTTTGAAATGCGGAAACTAAAATCCAAAACATAATTAGGCTTTAAAGCTATAAAATTCGGATTTCATAAAAAGGACATTTTATTTTTCTAAGCATTTTTTGTTTTTACCTAATCCAGGAACGTGCCAGTCTAAAGGTTATTATTCAAATTCAAAAATATCTCTATTCAGTAGGTCTTCTTCTTCTATCGTGTGGGTTGTGAGGTGGACCAACCTCATCACCCCTGGTATCAGGGTTACTATTGAGCCGCCAATGGCCCCTGACATGGCTCATGTAACGACTACTTATTGAAATCAGTAAGTAGTAACCAGGAGCAACGGCTTAACGTGCCTTCCAAAGCACGGATCATCTTACTTTTGGACAATTAGGTGTTCAGCCTGTAATGTCCTAACCAAATAACACTGTAAAGGAAAGTTACAAGGATGTTTATTTCAGTTTTTTTTTTGAATATGTAATAATTTGCTACAATTTTATATACATTTAAGAAGTATAACACAATCAAAATAACAGTCTTGAAGCAAGCACTAGACTGGGCCTGTGCTCAAAAGAAAACGCCTGGTATGTTAGTATTCTGATATTACTTTTTTTATCCAATCGAAATATGGACTTACAGCCGTGTATATGGAAGAATAATACATTTTGGCTTTAGCAACACCCACAATCTTCCCTTTGTAGAAGAGAGGTCCTCCTGAGTCTCCGGATTGAACCCTCTGTGAATCTGTGGAGCATTTAGCTCGTAAACAAATATGGGCTCCCACAGTGATTTTATTTTCTATGCCGCAAATAGTAACGACCGCATGACCTATTTGAAGCGGTCTTGTTTGGTCTTTTACATCAATTTTCAATAACTCTTTAGGGTGTTTTATGTCGTCACTGTACGTTGACCCTCCTCCAACGTAAAGGACTGGTCGGCCAAGCAAACTTCTATAATCCACAGATGACACTCTCCCATACGATGTCATGGAAACCGCTTCAACTTTAACAAGTGCGACGTCATGATTACCACTACCACTAATCATCGGGTTTAAATATAGTTTATAATTTGGGTGAATTATAAACTTCAATATTTTGCTGTAGGATGTACTGTTTTCCAGCGGCAGTGTTAAATCTCCAAACATAATCACGTATTCTACAAAATCTTTATTGATTAGTGGTATCATACAGTGCGCTGCAGTCAACACCCATTTTTCTGTAATTAGAGCACCGGTGCACCATCTCATCGTTTTCAATCCTCCACACTGGATACAAGTAAATACTACAACGTATTCATAATCTGTAGTGTCCTCTCCTTTAATGACCCTTGGTATCATATCATGGTTAAGTTCTAGTCCATTTATAAAATTAAACATTAACATGAACATTATAACAAATATCATGTTGTCTTCTTTATATTTTGTGATATATTATGGAACTCTAGATACAAATGTCTTACTACTTACAAATTTTTTCTTCCAAAATAACAATTGTTTTTTTATGTAGGATCGTTAAGGTGATTATTTTGAAATAGAGCGTTGCGACATCCGCTTATCGGTAACAAAGTAAATTGAACAAGCGCTATAAAAAAGCTGTATATATTTGCGCAATTGGCAAATATTTGATTTATATTGAAGTTTATATATTAACTTGTGTACCTTTGTAAATGTTAAACACGCAATGTATAGAATCAAATTATGAACGCACTAAAATATTTTATTACAGGCGTGCGATTTCACAATACTTTTCGTACTTAAATCGTAAAATCGTAGTTTTATAGTCACTATAATTCGAAACTAAATGGAACGATCGACCTTGTTCGTTAGGTGGCGTTATTTCTGTTAAAGTATAATGTTTGTAAAATAATAAACGAATAATAACATGTACTAGCAGCACTTTGTCAAAATACAGGGTGCTTACAGCAACACACTGTCTTGTATGTGAAATTAAACATTCTTATAATTGTAGTAGGTTTACAGTCGCCCCCCACATTAAAATAACATGCATACGAATTTATAAGACACAATCATATTATTATGTTATTTGCTAATCCGTCACATACATTACAATTTACAACAACTATAAGAACTCGTATTGTTGCTTTATTAAGTGACAAATCCAAATATATAATCACATCACATCACTAATTTAAGAGCCACGCTCTTGTCGGTGTAGCATTCTCCGTTCTTGTCTATCAAAGGCCAATTCCTTCACCTCCTTATAAGACACGACGACGTTCGCATTCTCTTTAATCTGTTCCATGTAAGCTCTTCTTGGTCTTCCTCTCCCTCTCTTTCCTTGTAGCTTCCCTTCTATGATGAAAAATATAATACTAATGTCATTTTTGTTTTCCCTTATCGCATTGAAAAAATGTTTTGGTATATTATTACACTCATCATCATCATCATCAGCCGTATGACGCCCACTGCTGGGCATAGGCCTCCCCCAAGGATCTCCACGACGATCGGTCCTGCGCTGCCCGCATCCAGCGGCTTCCCGCGACCTTCACCAGATCGTCGGTCCACCTTGTAGCGGGCCTACCCACTGAGCGTCGTCCGACACGTGGTCGCCACTCCAGAACCTTTCCGCCCCATCGGCCATCGGTTCTCCTCGCTATGTGTCCTGCCCACTGCCACTTCAGCTTTGCAATTCTCCGAACTATGTCGGTGACTTTAGTTCTCCTGCGGATCTCCTCATTTCTGATTCGATCCAGCAGGGAAATACCGAGCATAGCTCTCTCCATTGCCCGCTGAGCGACACCGAGCCTCCTCACGAGACCCATAGTAAGCGGCCACGTCTCACTGCCGTAGGTCATCACTGGCAACACGCATTGGTCAAAGACTTTCGTCTTGAGACACTGAGGTATTCTGGACGAGAAGATATTCCGCAGCTTCCCGAACGCTGCCCATCCGAGTTGGATCCGACGAGAGATCTCTTTCTCGAAGTTGGACTTACCTAACTGGATTATTTGTCCTAGGTAAATGTACTGGTCTACAACTTCGAGTGTAACGTTCCCAACCTGAACTGGAGTGGGTGCGACATGGTCGTTGGACATAATTTTTGTCTTTGCCATGTTCATGCTAAGACCCACTCGTTGGGATGCGTTACTACACTACATAGTTACATACATTATTACACTACATAGTTAATATTGCAATAATATAAGCTCATTAAATTTATAAGGGTAAAATAAATTGTTATTCCAATTTATTTTTATAAATTAAAAGTAATATACCTATATAAAATATTAACAAGACATTGTGTTTCGAATATTGATTGATTAAAGAATATTGATATGTTATTATATTTAGTTACATAAAATGGATTTAAAAACTGTCATGACATTATACATAATTCCATAATAGTTTCCAAAATATCAAGAGGAGGAAAAGGACAAGACATAACGTATTATCCTTACGTTGTTGTAAAGTTTGCGTTACAGTCAAGTGAAAACAAAAATATGAAACAAAATAAACTTAAATAAAACTAAAACAAATAAACAAAAAATAAAATAAATTATGTACAAATAACACTTTAACTAAACCTTAATTAAAAAGCCCGTCTCGAATCGTACCTGGTGCAAATGTAGCTACTAGCTATATTGGAGCTACCTCCAACTACCTACCTATCTACTGTAGGGCAGGGATGTTATGGATATGAAATTTCGGAAACGGATTGGATACGAATTTAAGAATGATTATTATACCGGATACGGATACAGATAATAAATAATTTCGGATTATCCGTTAGTTTCGGATAATTACGGATATTAATAGGTAATAAAGTGGTTTTATTTATAACGACATGTTATTTATGTTATGGCGATAAAAGAAGAAAACAAATAATGCGCGCGGCTTGTGTATCGGCACTGGCAGCGGCAAAAAATGCCAAAAATGTGCCTTTCCTAAAGTGTACATAAATTATATAAATAATTAGTTATCTGTATTATTGCTATATTATTTTGAAATGTAAAACTAGTGTTATAAGTTTCCATAAGGTTTAACCGGCGAAACATTGTAAATTATTTGTAAGTACTATGAACTTGACTGTGTCAGTTACTTAGTGATTTAATACTTATATCAAATAAAGAACTTTGAAAAACAAAACAAACCGGCAGCGGCCAGCCGATCAAATAAATTTATCATAACGTGTCTCAATTAGGCTTCGCCCCTATCCGATATAATCCGGAACTATTATTTCGGATTCGGTTACGGTTGATTTTTTATATAGGATATCCTATAGTTTCGGTTACGGTAACGGCGAACATCCCTGCTGTAAGGCATCAGGGATGTTCGCCGAGGAATACTCTAGCCATAGAGGGAGCCAATCAGCTCATGACAACATATTCAGGACCACTCCCTAGATTTTCCCTCAGTAGATTTTCCCTCTTGTCCATTCTAATCCACTGGGGTCGATGAATTCTTTTAAATATAATCATCTTAGATGTTTATTTGTGGACTTTACAATTTTTTGATTTATTTATTTTTACAAGTCGATTCGTCAATATAGACACAATACTACGTATAGAACGGCAACTACTCTAGCCATAGAGGCGGCCAATCAGCTCGCGACTCCAAACACTTGAGGACCCCGCCGGCGTGGTCGACGTTTTCCCCCAAGAGTTTCGCGCCCAACTGGGCATCCTTAGGCCTGTTGTCTTAAACGTTGTACTGAGTGAGAGCCTTCAGCGCTCCCAATTTGTCCGGCCAAGTAGTTAATGCCATCTGCGGCAAATCTACAATAAGTCCTCTCAGATTGATGTTTTGGTTTAGTACATAGATGTCTTTCAAGGCATTAACATTATAGTATTTTAAACGTTTCAATGAGATCTCCACGTTGCCTACGATACTCCAAGGTGGTTAAACCAAGTGTAGATAGTCGAAGCTCATATTCAACATTATGCAGGACTGTCACCATTTTTGTTGCTCTTCTTTGGACTCTCTCTAGTAATGCAATGTCCTTCCGAAAGTAAGGACTCCATATTTGAAACCCATGTTCTAACAGCGGTCTGACGTAAGTTTTATATTTTTGTATATCAGTCGTCTATGGAAATTACATTTCTTATCCAATCGATATATGGACTTACCGCCGTATATATGGTTGAATAATCTGCAACCGCTTTACCGACACCTACAATCTTCCCTCTATAAAGGAGAGGTCCGCCTGAGTCTCCTATCTGAGCCCTCTGAGATCTTGTGGAGCATTTAGCTCGTAAACAAATCGATGCCCCTGTGACGAGTTTTTCTCTTGTTTCGCAAAGAGTTACAATCGCACGTCCTAATTGGAGAGGTCGTGATTGGTCTTTTAAATTAATGTCACGTTTTTGTTTTGAGTCTTCTGTGTCATCGCTCGCTGTTGTCCCACCTCCTATGTAAAGAACGGGTCGGCCAGGCAAAGTTTTGTAATCCATCGAGGATAATTTCCCATATGATGTTAGGGAGACAGAATCAACTTTCACAAGTGCGATGTCGTGATCGTTGAGACTTTTAGCCATCACGGGGTTGAGAATAAGTCTGTACTGTGGATATATTACTGTCTTCAATATTCTTTTGTAAGATGTAGTGTTTTCCAGCGGCAGTGTCAAATCTCCGAACATTATTACTAGTGTATGTAAATATCGGTCAATCCTTGCGAGACAGTGCGCTGCAGTTAGTATCCATTTTTCTGTAATGAAAGTTCCAGTACAAAATCTGAATGTTTTGAATCCAGGACACACGGTACAAACAAATACGACCACGTACGGGTAATCTGTTGTATCTTCTCCCTTTACGACTCTTGGTACAAAATCAGCATAGTTCTCAAATCCATTTATAAAATTAAATATAGACATGAATATTATTGCAAATATCATGTCTTGTAAATTAAATTAAAGTTTTATATTAAATTAAATTATTTTGAAAATGAAGAATCAATTTTAAACGTTTCTTTAAACTTCTCTTTGTTGTGTCCGAAAGAGTCTGTGATGTGAAACTCATATAAGTGTCAAATAAAGAATATTGTAAGTATATTATTGTTCACGCCAACGTGAACGCACCATAATATTGAAAAACGGCAACCCCGATGACGTTCCGGTCCCGGTCCCGGTCTTTTTTCAATTCATTCTCTTGCTCGATCTATCTCCGCGTCACGCACGTAAAGACAATGTAACTATCGCGTACGCGCACAACACAAAAATGTAACCATTATCAAGACAATAAACAATCCCCCTCAAGACGAAGGTTTCATTGAAGCAATCCTATCTGCTAAACATCTACAACACAACAAACAATAACCCCACGCCGGAGCTATTGCAGCGCCGACAATTATAAAGTAACAAAGAACAATTTATTTTTTTATGTATTAAGTAGGTATATTATTTCAGTTTGAAATAAAAATATTGCAACATCAAGTTATTGGGGAAGTATATTGATAACCAAGGTTTTTGGAATTGGTATAATATAATAAAATATTTTATTAGTTGCGATTTTATTTTTTCATTTACTATTTTTTGCCGTACAACTTTTTAAGTAGGTTTTTAATTTAATTGAATTTAATTTAATTCAATTTATTTCCAAAAAAGTAGGTACAATTCTTTCCTTAAAATAGCTTAGTCTTAGACACAGATATAAATAGGTAGGTACCATAACTGACTAAGTATATTAATACTTGTATTAAAGCCTATGATGCCTCTCTCCTGGATATTTATGTTACTTAAGCTAGCTAGTATACTTACTTATGTTAACAAAACAAATAAATACAAAAGTTTTTAATGACTGGCTTAACAAAATAAAAAGACAGAAAGAAAGAAAGAATACTTTCTTTCTTTCTGTCTTTTTATTTTGTTTATACTACTTACTTACTTTTTTTTTTTTTTTTTTTAACGTGACTTATTGTAGATTTGCCGCAGATGGCATTAACTACTTGGCCGGACAAATGGGGAGCGCTGAAGGCTCTCACCCGGGCTACTTACTTACACTACTGTGTAAGTAGTATAAACAAAATAAAAAGACAGAAAGAAAGAAAGAAAGTATTCTTTCTTTCTTAGTACTTACTGTAAGTAAGTAAGTAGTATAAACAATATCATGTAGTAGGAACATTCTCCGCCCCGCACCGAAACAATCTTGGCGAACTTGATCTACCCAGCCCCGAAAGGGGGAGGGGGGGGGGGGGCATTATAGTAAAGAATAATACTACGGAACGGTGACTCTCCGCTCCGCATCAATTCGTATCGGGCGCCGATCTCACCTCCTCTGGGTCTAAGCCCGGGGTTTCCACTGACGCGGAGATGGGCGGAGAAGAGCGGAGAAGAGCGGAGATGATCGCATTTTGTACGAGTGAGCGTCGGAAACAAAATATTATCCTTCCGGCTCCACGTATAGAAATGTTTAGAGGAAGCCCTTTGTATCGCTGCGGACTCATTTACAACAAAATCCCAGTTATTTTAAAAGTGAACAGTGATGATATCTTTAAAAGCTGCCTCAAATCGATGTTGATTAAAAAATGCTATTATACTATAAATGAATTTATAAATGACAAATTAAACTAGTATTAAATGAAGTAAATTAGAATTTAAGTATGGTACTAACTGCATGCTAGTAATATAATTTTATTTAACCCTAACTTTAACTCTACCAAGATGATAATTAACTCACATTAATATTACAATTGGAAAATGTAAATATTGTAAATTCTAATGTAAGTAATTGCCCTCTTTGCGACACCCTGACAGGGTATGTTATAGTATGAATTATTATTATTAATGATGATATTGGAACATAACATGCAATAATAGTATTTTATGCAACAGTTGTATAAGAAGGGTCAAAAAATGCGAGTGGCGTGAGTTGCGATGTGAGCCTTGGCGAACATCGCAATAAGAGACGCCACGAGCATTTTTTGACCTAGTTATACAACGTTGCATACAATACTTTTTCTACGACGACATAATTTTAAACGAAACACAAAAATTTTCCAATTTATTTTCCAACGCGCGGGAAAATGGCGGCAAATGTATACTTTTTTTTTTTATAGTATATCTATGGCACCAAACAAAGTAAAGGTGCCAGTTTCCAGGTCAAAAAAAAAAAAACAACAACAATGCTTTTTTGGCGACATTATAGTACAGTTACACTTTGTAAACAATGCTTTTATAGGCCATAGAGCGTACACTTTTTCAAAGAGTTTAATTATGTATGTACTTATATTAGACTTTTTGGTTATTTAAATGCCAGATTAAAGTAGAGGAGTAGAAAAATAAATAAATACACGAGATGTGCGGAGTTGACCAATCACAGCGTTCGAGAGAGCGAAAAACGAAGACGCTCTGTCACTCTCTCCCTCACGGTGATTGGTGGATTCCTGCACATCTCCGCTCATCTCCGCACAGCTCCGCGGCAACGGAAACGCAGCCTTACTCTAGAGTAGTAATTAAATGGCCGTAAGATGTTAGGGAGTAAGAAGAGCGCGTGTATGTCTGTCTCTTTCGCGCGTACGCGTTAGGCTTAGGATGATTAGATTTTTGTATGGAGTGACCGGAGGAGCTCAGTGGCGCAGCGGTAAACGCGCTCGGTCTGCGATTGAAGAAGTTAAGCAACTTTCGCAAAGGCCGGTCATAGGATGGTGGACCACAAAAAAAAAAAGTTTTCATCTCGAGCTCCTCCGTGCTTCGGAAGGCACGTTAAGCCGTTGGTCCCGGCTGCATTAGCAGTCGTTAATAACCATCAATCCGCACTGGGCCCGCGTGATGGTTTAAGGCCCGATCTCCCTATCCATCCATAGGGAAGGCCCGTGCCCCAGCAGTGGGGACGTTAATGGGCTGGTGATGATGACCGGAAAAGCAAGCCAATGGAACACAAGAGCTACAGCGACTATTTTACACTCTGATACAGGGTGTTAGTGACATCGTAACGAATTCTGAGGGGGATGATTCAGACCATGATTCTGAGTTAATATCAACCGGAATTTTCCGTCGCGAAATTCATATATTTTTTGTTCTTTTTTTAAATTATTTTCAATTCTATACTTTCTCGATGGAAAATTCTACTTGATATCAACTTAGAATAATGAGATGAATTATCCCTCTCAGTATATAATAATACTGGAAATTCATTAATTTTTACATAAAATCATACATCCATGCGATATGAGTATCCGATCACGCTGTGAGGTATTTTGATGTTTCAAATTACTGGCAACAGCAATCATTCATTAGTGTCTCCGTAAAATTATTTTTTTGTGTCCAAGCCCTATTATATTTAAGGTAAGAATTTGCTTTTAACTCATTACTTTCATCGACTTCGTCATGTTGGTTATAAGTAGCTTTTTATTACTTTTCATAGCCGTAAATTCGGCTACTGCTTCTGTTGGAGATGTAAGTAGGCATTAAGTAACTCTACTTCTTATTTTCACCACTGCTTTTTTTTTGTGTGACTCATTGTAGATTTGCCGCAGATGGCATTAACTACTTGGCCGGAGAAATGGGGAGCGTTGAAGGCTCTCACTCGGTATAACGTTTAAGACAACAGGCCTGAGGGTGTTTCACCATTGCGAATGAATTGGAAAGTCTGTTAAATTAAAAAAAAAAAAAATGGGTTTTGATTTGGTGTGCACGTGAACAACATGAAGTTGCCTTGCCTGGGGTGTTAAAAATGCCACATCTGCTATGTATTTCTATGTAATGTCCTCTAGCCGTAACACTTCAAGACCCCGATACCAACCCCGCCGGCGTGGTCGACGACTTCCCTCAATCAGCGCTTATCGCTATCGACCCAGTACGGGCGATTAATTCTTTCAAATATTTTTTCCTCTCAGACGACGCCCTGAGCCGAGATTCGCGCCCAACTGGGCACCCTCAGGCCTGTTGTCTTAAACGTTGTACCGGGTGAGAGCCTTCAGCGTTCCCCATTTGTCCGGCCAAGTAGTTAATGCCACCTGCAGCAAATCTGTAATAAGGCACGTCAAAAAAATAAACCTCTACCCGTCGTTGACAATTACTTCTGCACAATACCCCAGAAAGAGGAAATGACTGAAAACCAGCGTTGGATGGTGACATAGCATGGCTCCATCACAGCAGAATATTTATACCTACTTACCTAGTTCTTAAAAAAAATATATGAACTGTTACTGGGAATATATATTTGTATGTATGTATTCTTATTCTATGTTAAATGCTGAAAAAAAAATTTGAATTTGAATTTGGAAAATAATAACTATTTATTTATATAATGCTGTCTGTTTAATAATTATATGTACTGTTGTAGTGCTAAATATGCGTACATTAAATAAAAAACAATATATTATATTATATAAATATTTATATATATACATATATATATTATTTTTTTTGTTGACCCCTTCTTTTACAGAGTTCGCCGCCAAGAGTTTACATAACGATTGAAGTGGAAGGAAGACCACATCAACATGGTACTCACCATCATGATGCCCACAATCACCAGGATCTACTATATGCTGTACGTCCATCAAAGGTAAAATATTATGTTGTTCAGTAGAACACCACTACACAATACACACGCAAGCCCCGTCGCGCTGGTGGTCGTCGAGAGCATACCGACACATTCAGGGTGCCGTGGTGTAGAACCAATCTCGCCAGTAAACATTTTCTCCCAAGACTGCTCAGAATGTATAACCAATGTTGGAAGGAGTATGATCTTGACATATTTCATAACATCATCGTCATCACCAGCCCATTAACGTCCCCACTGCTGGGGCACGGGCCTTCCCTATGGATGGATAGGGAGATCGGGCCTTAAACCACTACGCGGGTTCAGTGCGGATTGGTGGTTATTTGTGTGGTGGCTTAACGTGCCTTCCGAAGCACGGAGGAGCTCGAGATGAAAACATTTTTTTTTTGTGGTCACCCATCCTATAACCGGCCTTCATAACAGTTTGCCTAAATTCAAGAAACTCATTGTGCAATCATCTAGTCATGACCGTTAGTTTAACTGGTTTAATAGAAAAAAAAATAGTAGTTTTTTCTTGTACCTATTCTTCTTTTTTTTGTAATGTTGCCTGGCTGTAACTTTTCATACCTTTTGTTATTCCGTTTTTTTTTTTTAAAACAAATTCTACATACATGTTAATTACATAAGTTGTGCACGTCTGTAATTGGTGCAAACACTAGTATTAGCCTTAAGAAAGTTATATTAATTGTTGTGTGTTTGTACTGTTGATGTGCCTAATAACTAAATAAATAAGCAAGTACGGACACTACTGCGGCACGCTGGCTGGTGAGGATTTGGTATCCCGACGTGCCGGCAGAGTAGGGAGTGATTGGTGATAACGATGATAAATTAGAAGCAAGCAGCAAGCAGGAATATATACAGTTTATTAAAAACACTTCACAAACAGGATAGGAATATATACAGGTTAGTGAGGTCGTAACGAAAACTTTGAGGGATGATTGAGACCATGATTCTGTGATGATATGAAGTGGAATTTTCCGTCGCAAAAGTATGGAACAGAAAATAATAAAAAGAAAAACAAAAATTTTCATGAATTTTCCGACTGAAAATTCCACTTGATATCAACTCAGAATCATGGTCTGAATCATCCCCCTCAGTATTCGTTACGGTGTCACTAACACCCATACCTACTTGTATGGGTACAGTATGTACTTGTGCGGGGTGTAAGTGTCATCGTAACGAATACTGAGGGGGATGATTCAGACAATGACTCTGAGTTGATATCAAGTGGAATTTTTCATCGCAAAAGTATAGAATTGAAAATAATTTTAATAAACTAAAAAAAAATCATGAATTTTGCGACGGAAAATTCCACTTGATATCAACTCAGAATCATGGTCTGAATCATCCCCCTCAGTATTCGTTACGATGTCACTAACACCCTGTATAGTTCACAATATACACACTTTACAAAAGAATCAAGAATTAGAGGGCACGGCCCTAAACAGTTATAATACACTTGTGTTGTTTTAATGAAGGTCGGGGATGCAGTGAGTCAAAGGAGTGTAAAATGAAAGGAAATGCGGAATGGAATGAGAATTTCGTAATTTAAAATGATGACGATTAGAACGAAAGGCCAGTATGTGCAGAGTTTGTACTCTGCTACACTACATATAAAAATAACAACTCGTTTTAAACACTTTAAAATGACAATACCGTACACGCGCATCTGTGTGTGTGACGTCTGACGCCCGCGCGATTGAAGACTAAACTAAAAAAAATAATTAGGTTCTATTTTTTTTACTAAAGCGTTATAAAAAATATTTTCTTTTATTAATTTTAACAGGGATTAATCGGGGTACGTATATTATAATAAAATATAGCACTACAGTATACAGCAGTTGGACATCATCATCATCATTGGTACGTAGTCGTTACATGAGACATGTCAGCCTACGGCGGCTCAATAATAACCCTGACACCAGGGTTGATGGGGTTGGTAATCCACTTCACAACCCACATATATATACAAGATAGAAGAAGATCATTGGCCTTGTACGTCTGTTGGACATAGATGTATTTAAGTATATACCTATATAAAGTTGTTAGTAACACCGTACCGAATACTGAGTTGATATCATGTGGAATTTTCCGTCGCAAAACTCATAAAAAGGTTAATGTTTTCTAAATTATTTTCAGTTCTATACTTTTGCGCCGGAAAATTCTACTTGATATTAACTCAGAATAATGAGCTGAATCATTCCCCTCAGTATTCGGTATGGTGTCACTTACATCCTGTAAAAAAAAAATATTTTAAGTGTTCAGCAACTTTTTTCTTGTAAAAAAAAAATATTTTAAGTGTTCAGCAACTTTTTTCTTCTAATTGTCACCAAAAAAGCGCCTTTTTGAATATTATCATTAATAAATCAACAAACATTATTATTATTGCCAACTGCATGATAATTGTTTTATTTTTATTTATTTATTTTTTCCAGCAAATATCGACCAATCCGTTAGGTATCGGAAGAAAGGTATTTGTTTTCCACGTTAATGCTAGTACCCTGTGATCCTTCCTAGACTCAGCAATGAACAAATTTTCACTTTAATCTTTTATTTTTAATTTTAGGTCAGTTCAAATGGACCTTCTTCCTACTTGAGGCAACGGTTATGGTTCAGACCGCCAAACACCCGTATTAAATATTAAATTCACGGAATCAAACCTTCGCCTTACTTAATAGGTACAGCTTTTTTTTGTCGTGACTTATTGTAGATTTGCCGCAGATGGCATTAACTACTTGGCTGGACAAATGGGGAGCGTTGAAGGCTCTCACCCGGTACAACGTTTAAGACAACAGGCCTAAGGGTGCCCAGTTGGGCGCGAACCTCGTCTAAATTATACAGCACAACTAATGGTTATTGGGTCGTAACGTAATACTTTAACATTTTCCTTCGGCCGCCATCGCAACCACGTTTCAAAGAAAGTTGCAAAGGAAGAATTTTACTCCTTTTTTGGCAACTAGTTGTGAATGAAGAATGTTTTGTCCTAATACGCAACCAGTTGCCAACTAAGTTATTTATAACAACTTAAATAAAAAATACGTACCTACGTCATCTTTTTAAATACATTATTACTTAAGTAAATAGGTTTAAAGTGAAGTGCCCAATATACCCCGCTATACCAATAAATATACCAGGTATTATGAAATCGTACCAAATACTGAGGGGGATGATTCAGCTCGATTCTGAATTAATATCAACGGCCTCCGTGGTCCAGTGGTTGAGCGTTGTGCTCACGATCCGGAAGTCCCGGGTTCTAATCCCGGTGGGGACATTGTAGAAATCACTTTGAGAGACTGTCCTTTGTTTGGTAAGGACTTTTCAGGCTTGAATCACCTGATTGTTCAAAAAAGTAAGATGATTCCGTGCTTCGGAGGGCACGTTAAGCCGTTGGTCCCCGCTCATCATCAGCCGTACGACGCCCACTGCTGGGCATAGGCCTCCCCCAAGGATCTCCACGACGATCGGTCCTGCGCTGCCCGCATCCAGCGGCTTCCCGCGACCTTCACCAGATCGTCGGTCCACCTTGTAGCGGGCCTACCCACTGAGCGTCGTCAGACACGTGGTCGCCATTCAACGGTCCCCGCTATTAGCCGTAATAAAAACCTCCACCAACCCGCAGTGGAGCAGCGTGGTGGAGTATGCTCCATACCCCCTCCGGTTGATTGAGGGGAGGCCTGTGCCCAGCAGTGGGACGTATATAGGCTGTTTATGTGTAGCCTGGAAAGTCCCCTATTAAAGTCTCTATGGAAAATTAATATACTTACTATTACTTTTCAGGACACGAAGCATAATAATGAATACACACTTACTTCTAGATGGGAATATATAACTTCAAATAAACTTATTGCTGCAGTAATATTGGCTGTTATTTTTTTTTATACCTACAATAGCGCATTATATATTAAACTAGCTTTTGCCCGCGACTTCGTCCGGGTGGCCATCTTACGCGGTTTAGATTTTTTTCATACAAATGTTTTTTCCCGCTAACTCCCGTTCCCGTGGGAATTTTGCAATATCCTGTTGCAACTAAACTTTAAGTTTACTTACTAATGTGAAAGGAAGTGGTTTAGTTAGTTCGATACAATAATACAACAACGGT
Organism: Pectinophora gossypiella; assembly: GCF_024362695.1. Taxonomy (NCBI): domain Eukaryota; kingdom Metazoa; phylum Arthropoda; class Insecta; order Lepidoptera; family Gelechiidae; genus Pectinophora; species Pectinophora gossypiella. The sequence goes on along the minus strand of NC_065428.1, from coordinate 7,998,086 downwards.
TTTTATTACATTAATTTTGTTTGTTTTCTTTATTTGTAAGTCCAAACTATTACGAAATTCCTTGTGGGCAACTGGTGGTGAAACAAGAATAAAAATTCTTTATTGGCAACTAGTTGCGTATAAAGATGTTTTTTTCTTTGTTTGCAACTGGTTGCCAGTCTTAGTTGCCAAAACGGCCGAAAGGGTACCTGCATGCCAAATTTCAAGCGTCTAACTTAAGCGGTTTAGATTTTTCATACAAAAGGATTTTCCCGCTAATTCCCGTTCCCGTGGGAATTTCGGGAATTCCTTTCTTAGTGCATCTCTACTGTAACTAAGCTACGTCCCTTCCAAATTTCAAATGCCTACGTTTAGCCGTTTAGGCTGTACGTTGATATGTCAGTCAGTCAGTTTCTCCTTTTATATATTTAGATTTATTTCATCGTCAATTTAAGAGCTTTTGTCGGTGCAGATTATCCCATGGTATAAGAACACCAGGTATGCTCCAAACTGACAGCTAGCATTTCAAGGTTGACCCAGCTGACGTCATCCGACCATGCGTTGCCATTTCGTAAAAAATAAATTACCCACGTCCATAACACAACATAAATAGCCTATATACGTCCCACTGCTGGGCACAGGCCTCCTCTCAATCAACCGGAGAGGGTATGGAGCATACTCCACCATGCTGCTCCACTGCGGGTTGGTGGAGGTTTTTTTACGGCTAATAGCCGGGACCAACGGCTTAACGTGCCCTCCGAAGCACGGAATCAACTTACTTTTTCGGACAATCAGGTGATTCAAGCCTGAAAAGTCCTTACCAAACAAAGGACAGTCTCACAAAGTGATTTCGACAATGTCCCCATCGGGAATCGAACCCGGACCTCCAGATCGTGAGCGTAACGCTCTGCTGACCCACTTCCAATGTTTTTAATTTACTTTGCAAGAAAATTTTGTACTTTTAGTTAAAGATTTACGTATAGTTGTATTTTTTTTATATATGTGACAAATAATAGAAAATAAATACATTATTAGTCAGTGATTTACTTAATTTTCAATAATGAAATTTACGTCCTTGGAATGTTAGAGAAAACAATTGAATGGTAACACTTACGTCATCAATGGGCTAGCAATGGCGGCTTGTCATAGGATTGAGCATATCTGGTTTTATTATTATTTATTTATTATTATTAAGCCTTAAGTATAACATTAGTTTAAATGCAATGTCCTGCAAAATTGCATAAGCAATTTGTCTGCAGGATCACAGTCTCGCTCACTTGGTTAAATTACAATAATTAAGAATTAAAAAAATAGGTAAGTACATGCTAAATTAAATAAAATAAATATTTATTTAACTTATTTTCAAACATTTTTGGCTCATTTTTAATGTTCTCAGGCAAACTGTTGATGAGATAAGGTATGCGCTTACTTAGGGTCCTATCCCCATAATAATTGATTATCCATTTTTGTCTGTCAAGAGTCATTTGACTTCCTTATAAAACACGACGCTCGCCTTCTCTTTAATTTGTTCCATGTCAGGCCTTATCATAAGGCACGACGAATTTATTAAAAACAACATAGAAGGGAAGACAGAAGACAACCAAGGGAAAGACCAAGAAGACCTTACATGGACCAGATTGAAGAGAAGGCCCTTATGCTTATTAAGTTTCAAGAGCCACGCTCTTGTCGGCATAGCCTTGTGCATGTTACTTTTTAGGGAACAATAGGGCAGAGGTTTCCCTCTTGCCTTCCGCCCCGCAGTACTCTGCCAGACGCGAGTAGGATGGCGCCCAGAGTAGTCTATTTCAAAGGCGGCCTCCGCCTCTGAATAGTACTGACAGTTACTGCTGCCCTCTGTCAGGTTCCAGGTTACAGTCCCTGTGACTTGCCCCGTACAGAACGCGAATTGACAAGATCAGAAAGTACCTACAGTTAATCAGGGGGTTGATGCTTGTGGCTGTGCGGATTCGAGACCCGGTGGGGACATGTCACAAAACCACTTTATGAGCGGCGGCCTCCGTGGTCCAGTGATTGAGCGTTGTGCTCACGATCCGCAGGTCCCGGGTTCAAATCCCGGTGGGGACAAATCACAGAAATCACTCTGTGATCCCTAGTTTGGTTAGGATATTACAGGCTGATCACCAGATTGTCTGCAAAGTAAAAAGATCCGTGCTTCGGAAGGCACGTTAAGCCGTTGGTCCCGGTTATTACTTACTGATGTAAGTACGTAGTCGTTACATGAGTCATATCATGTCATGTCAGGGGCCTATGACGGCTCAATAATAACTCTGACACCAGGGTTGATAGAGTTGGTAATTCACCTCACAATCCACACGATAGAAGAAGAAGAACCATGGAGGAGCCATGGTTTGGTGAGAATATTACAGGCTGATCACCCCGAAACCGAAAGATTGCCCGATTGTCCAAAAGTATAGATTCGAAAGGCACGTTAACCCGTTAGTCCCGGTTACTAACTAATGTAAGTAAGTAGTACGTAGTTAGGTCGGTAATCCAATTCACAACCCGCACGACAGAAAAAGAAGACGCGACGCGTGAGTGTAGGTGACGCGAGAGTGGGTTACAGTTGAATTTATCTGTAATATTACATTTAACCGATGGCCACTGGGGCGGAAGGGTTCTGGAATGGCGACCACGTGTCGGACGACGCTCAGTGAGTAGGCCCGCTACAAGGTGGACCGATGATCTGGTGAAGGTCGCGGGAAGCCGCTGGATGCGGGCAGCGCAGGACCGATCGTCGTGGAGATCCTTGGGGGAGGCCTATGCCCAGCAGTGGGCGTCGTACGGCTGATGATGATGATTACATTTAACATTTAGAACTAATAGCTGTGCTAGCCCAGTAGAACGCTTGCTACTCAATTCGAGGCCGCAGGTTCGAATCCAGCACAGGTCTAAACCAACGATTATAGAATTTGTTTTCGAGTTTGATCATAAATGATTACGTGCTCAGAGGTGAAGGAAAACATCGTGAGTAAACCCACAATCCCGAGAAATGCATTCTCGGAGGTATGTGTCCTAACCCGTATTGGACTGGTTTTCCCTTCGCGGGTTGGAAGGTGAGACAGGCAGTCGCTTCTGTAAAAAACCGGACACACAGACAGACAGGTACATTACATTCAACACAGGACAGAAACAACACGGAAATCAATAAGTACACAAAAAAAAACAAAACAAAAAGAAAAACAAACCAAAATCGTAAAAATAATAATAATAAAAGTAAGTAGTCCTAAATGCAACGCACTGACGGCCCGATCATCTGCGGTGGCGTCCGGAATAAAAGGACCTCGCTCAGCATAAGTCGCGGCGTGAGCCACGACGCTGCAAACAAATAAAAACACAAATACAAAAAAACAAACACAAATACAAACAAACAAAAAAACAAAACAAATTACAAATTATAAGAAAAGGAACATATTAATCTTTTATTGCATTTGTTCCTTTTTTATAATTTGTATTATGTGCATAATTGAGTTGTGAACAATAAACAATTAACATTTTCGTTAAAACTTTTTTTGCTCATATTTTTTTAAGTATTTCTTTTTTTTAAATCTAAAAAAAATATTTGTTTAGGTAGGTACTGAATAGGTACTAAATTTGTGTATAGGAGAAATTACATTTCGGAGCCTTTTTGTGGAGATTCTAAATGTGGGTGGTCATTCAGACATCAGAATGACTGACTGGCCATTTTTTAAATTAATTTTCTTATTTATTAATTAGGTAGAAAATATCTATACAAAGGTATTAGATAGTAGCTAAAAGGTATTGGATGTTAGTAATATTTTAAAACTGATCTGTCATTTTGGGCAGTCATTCTGATGCTCAGCCTTACACTGAAAAACAAATAAACCGGTTTTTACCGGTTTGCTTCTCAAACGGGAGCACCGGTTGGATCCTCGGTACCGAACTTGCTTGCATCATCATCATCATCATCAGCCGTACGACGCCCACTGCTGGACATAAGCCTCCCCCAAGAATCTCCACGACGATCGGTCCTGCGCTGCCCGCATCCAGCGGCTTCCCGCTACCTTTACCAGATCGTCGGTCCACCTTGTAGCGGGCCTACCCACTGAGCGTCGTCCGACACGTGGTCGCCATTCTAGAACCTTTCCGCCCCATCGGCCACTGACGATTGCGATTGAAACTTGCTTGCACTGATGATTTATTAGTTTATCGTAATCGCAGTTTTCCCTAACTTAGTTAACTTGACCTTTATAGACATAACAGAGGGATTTTCCTGTCAGAAAATTCATGAAAATTTTAAGTGTTTTTTAATTATTATCAGTTCTGTACTTCTGCGACAGAAAATGCCACTTGATATCAACTCAGAATCATGGTCTGCATCATCCCTCAAAGTTTTCGTTTCAATCTTCGTTGTATACACGGTTAGGTTAGGTTTTATTTCATTGTCAGTATGTGTGTTATACCTACTTAATAAATGAATGGCACGTGTATGGTACCTAGGTAAGTAAATTCAATTCTTAATTGGTGTCATTTTTGTAATTTTTATAATTCTTAATTTTAATTTTTACCAATATTACAAAATGAAGAAAATACCCATCATGTATTTGCTTAATTTTAATTTTGTGGATATTATACCAGCATCTTTCTGTGTAGGTTTTGATTAGTCATTTAATAATTGCCTCTTCTAAAGCCTCCGTGGTCTAGTGGTTAGAACATTGGGCTCACGATCTGGAGGTCCGGGTTCGATTTCCACTGGGGACATTGTCGAAAATTACTTTGTGAGACTGTCCTTTGTTTGACTGGACATTGCAAAATAATTGTTCGAGAAAGTAAGATGATTCCGTGCTTTGGAAGTCACGATAAGTCAGATCTCGAGCTACTAGCCAAAATGCCTTCAACCCCTGGAGCAGGGTAGTGGAGTATGCGCCATATGCTTGGGGGGTGTGCGTTACCCCAACAAGAAAGTATCTCCTCGAGTTATATGAGTAGAACGTATAGTTGGTGCCTTATCTGCTGTAAATGTGCCCCCACATAAAAAATGTGTGCCCCCTGTCGTTTCGAAAAAAAATCGAAAAAACGATTCTTGCTGGGGTAACGTTTTTCTAGCAGGAAAATTCTAAACGAATGATCGGAGAGAGAAAAACTGTGCATGGCCAGATAGCTTATATGTGTGCCAAAATGTGCCCCCAAAAATAAAATCTGTGCCCCTTCAGATTTTCGAGATATTGCATTTCCTGCTGGAGTAACGTTTTGATGAATAGTATATCTCTAAAACCATTGCATGTGCCCCTGTAGAATAAACATACGCGAGTAGCTCTTAATGTGTGCCCCTTTGTGCCCCAATTAGATTTTAGAAAATATTTATAGTTTTCAAGTTATCGCGGTTTTATGAAAACCCGAAAAAACATCGCAGCGCCTAAATGAGACAAGGCATAACTTCGCTGAAAACTGTATTCGGTCTTTCTTGACGCTAATAATAACCATACAAAGTTTCAAAAATGTTCATGCACGCGTTTTTGAATAATCTTGCTAAAAGTAAAAACGATGGTGTCATAACTTTGACGGCAAAATACAAGGAACTGGCACAATCCCAGATGTGTAGGTGTAAACCAAAATCTTGTGCCTTTAGTCAAAAATATATGGTGAAAATATTGAGCATCAAATGTTACGCATTAAGTAAATATAAACAAAAAACCAAAATATGTAAACAACGGCTGGTTATCCGACCAAATCTGAATGACTACTAAAAAGCGACGGATTCATACATATCGATGACCTTCTTTACTTTACTCACTAACCGGTTCACACGTGTTGTGCCTGAGTACACTGAAGTAGAAAAGTAATAACAAATAAAATAAAGTTGTTATTGGATTATATTTTAATAGCTGTTTCTATGACCTTACACATGATTAAGTACATTTATAAGAGCCATTTTCAAATAAAATGTACATGTGACTAACATGCTCAAAATCGTGACCAAACTGTTTTGTGACATACCTGTATTTTTATACTAATGTAAGTCACATTTATTGTAAAGCAGAGTTAAAACTATGTTTCATTTATATAGTCACAAGGTGCATTTAATATATTTTTTAATTAGCCCTCAAAACTTTTGAACGCGACTGTAAGGACAACAGCTTAGGTATAATACGTCCAATAAAGAAGGTCCTCGTTAAGTATGAATCCGTCGCTTTTTAGTAGTCATTCAGATTTGGTCGGATAACCAGCCGTTGTTTACATATTTTGGTTTTTTGTTTATATTTACTTAATGCGTAACATTTGAAGCTCAATATTTTCACCATATATTTTTGACTAAAGGCACAAGATTTTGGTTTACACCTACACATCTGGGATTGTGCCAGTTCCTTGTATTTTGCCGTCAAAGTTATGACACCATCGTTTTTACTTTTAGCAAGATTATTCAAAAACGCATGCATGAACATTTTTGAAACTTTGTATGGTTATTATTAGCGTCAAGAAAGACCGAATACAGTTTTCAGCGAAGTTATGCCTTGTCTCATTTAGGCGCTGCGATGTTTTTTCGGGTTTTCATAAAACCGCGATAACTTGAAAACTATAAATATTTTCTAAAATCTAATTGGGGCACAAAGGGGCACACATTAAGAGCTACTCGCGTATGTTTATTCTACAGGGGCACATGCAATGGTTTTAGAGATATACTATTCATCAAAACGTTACTCCAGCAGGAAATGCAATATCTCGAAAATCTGAAGGGGCACAGATTTTATTTTTGGGGGCACATTTTGGCACACATATAAGCTATCTGGCCATGCACAGTTTTTCTCTCTCCGATCATTCGTTTAGAATTTTCCTGCTAGAAAAACGTTACCCCAGCAAGAATCGTTTTTTCGATTTTTTTTCTAAACGACAGGGGGCACACATTTTTTATGTGGGGGCACATTTACAGCAGATAAGGCACCAACTATACGTTCTACTCATATAACTCTAGGAGATACTTTCTTGTTGGGGTAACGCACACGCTTGGGGGAGGCCTGTGCTCAGCAGTGGGATGTGTATAGTTGCCTACTGAAAACCACATAAGCGCCCATTTTAAAATTTACATTCGAATGTGACTTTCAGATCACACATCAATTTAAGAGGCACGCTCTTGTCGGTACAGCATTTTCTATGCTACTTTTTTAGGGAAAAATAGGGCAGTGGTTTCCCTCTTGCCTTCCACCCCGCAGTACTCTGTCTGACGCAAGTAGGATAGCGCCCAGAGTAGTATATTTCAAAGCCATACTAGGACTCCTGTCCTCCGCCTATGAAAAGTACTGACAGTTACTGCTGCTCTCAGATCACACAGTTCCTGTAAAAAACCGGACCTGTCAAATCTTCAGGTTAGGTAAGCGGGCCCTGTGAGATCGGGACCACTTTTCTTAATAAAACCTTGCTAGTTTCAATCCAGGTAAAAAGTTCAGTTAGTTTATCTATTGACAATTGGTAAAAATACAAAATCATTAAAATCTTAAAAAGTAGTTAAGTTACCTATTATTTCTCGTGACGAGGTCGCCGGACGCCATGAAAAATTAAATGATGTGGAAAAAATCAATTAGAAAGCAAAAATTGAGGAATTGTTTTAACGAAACCACCTTATATTATAATTAATGTACTGTAATTGCCTTTTACTGATGATTTATCAGATAAATTAACTAATCCTTATCTTAATAACTCTATTATTACGATGACAAATGACATTCAAATTAACGTTACATTCCATTTTAAATTGCAAATAATTGATAAGTTAGCGTGAAATTATTACCAAATCAAATCTCATCCTATATAAAGGTTTTTTTTATTCATCATCTTCATTCGGTTTTCATCATGTTGAAAATTACCGGACTTCTGTTGTTTCTGATTGCGATACATCCCTATACTGCTAAAGTAAGTATTTTTAATATTTTCACTTTTATATGGTGGGGTCATGATGAACAGAATTTAAATGGCATCATAGAATTCCCGTAGAGACATATGGCAAAAATGAATTTTGTGATCCCTAGTTTGACTAGGACGTTACAGGCTGATCACCTGATTGTCCGAAAGTAATGATCCGTCGGAAGGCTAAGCCGTTGGTCCCAGTTACTACTTACTGGGGGCTTTAAAAACGCGACATCGAAGCAATTCATCTACATACGCAATAGCGCTATTTGACATTTGTGTGCAATGCGCACTTTTATATGCGAAAATACACTATTGCTTTTAGATGAATTTATTCGATGTGGCCATTTTAACCCCCAAGATGTAAGTAATTAATCGTTACAACAGCCACGTCAGGGGCCTTTGGTGTCTCTCTTAATAATAACCTTGATGCCTCCGTGGTCCAGTGGTTGAGCGTTGGACTCACGATCCGGAGGTCCTGGGTTCGATTCCCAGTGGGGACATATCACAAAAATTACTTTGTGGTCCCTAGTTTGGTTAGGACATTACAGGCTGATCACCTGATTGTCCGAAAGTAAGACGATCCGTGCTTCGGAAGGCACGTTAAGCCGTTGGTCCCGGTTACTACTTACTGTGTAAGTACGTAGTCGTTATAAATGAGTCATGTCAGGGGCCTTTGGCGGCTCAATAGTAACCCTGACACCAGGGTTGATGAGGTTAGTAATTCGCCTCAAAACCCATACGATAGAAGAAGAAGACCTTGATGCCAGGGTTGATGAGGTTGGTAATCCACTTCACAACCCACACGATAGGAGAGGGAGAATATCATCATCTCCCTAGCGTTCTGTCGCTGTCACAGTCCACTTACCTAACTTGAAGATTTGACAGGTCCGACGACAGGCCTGAGGGTGCCCAGTTGGGTTCGCCCTCGGCTCAGGGCGTCATCGTTATCGTAAAAATTAATGGACCCTAGCTGGCCGATAGAGATTCGAATCCCGGATCCCAGAACACGGGATCGAAAGTCCCGGGATTAAAATGGGATTGAAATCTCTAGCCGATAGTTATAAGCGCTGAGGGAAATCGTCGACCACGCCAGCGGGGTTGTTATCGGGGTGGTGAAGTGAGAAATGAATTGAGTATATCGAATCTTTCTATTCAACAGGAACATCATGACCATGACCGAAGCGAGGTACGTATAGCATCATGGAATAATACTACGTATAGAGCGGCAACTCTCTGCTCCCCCCCTCACCAACGACTGTGCTAAGTTTACCTCACCCCTCTCAGTCTTCAATCGTATGCATGTCACATGTCCCAAATGCCGTGTCCGCGGTTTGATTTTAGTGAGATAGGTTTTAATGGTCAATATCCCAACTGTGTTAGTGAAGGAAATATTCTATCACTTACGTTTGAATAAACAGTAAATTATCGTGAGTGTGCCTATTGTGCTTATGTTTGTATTCGTATGTTTATGTCCTTTGTATATGTCGTTGTGCAATAAAGTATTATTGAGTGATTGATTGTGTTATAGATATATTAAAAACTGGTAAAAAACATGTTGTACTCAAGATTTTCTCATACTGGCCCGATTCCTGCAGACACCTCCTAATTTTATTTTAAGCTATATGAAGTAGTCAATACGCACCATCTAATTTTAAGTTATAACTATTTGACATTTTCTTATTCACTGAAAAGGAAAGGGACGGATAATCGACAGGCATAAAATTTATGGAACACACGTCAATTTTAAGCAGGAATTTTAAAAACCCTCCCAAATTTAAATATTGGCCAATAACCCGACAGAGTTAAGTTAACAGCACACGTGAAACGGGTTGCATAACAGCGAGATATTCATTTATTTTAAAATTAACAGTTATCAATCTCCCGTCCCTTTCCTTTTCGGCGGATAAGAAAATGACGGGTATAACTTAAAATAAAATTAGGAGGTGTCTGCGGGAATCGGGACCATTAACTATACTTATCCTATTTTTCCATTCATCAGGTCTTAGATGATGACGACGTGTACGCAAGGGTATGTCATGTACTTAATTTACAAAATGTATATCTATAATCGCACTCCGGATGACACAGGGGAACGTGTATTGGCTATTTGTTATCTTATGTGTCTTTGCCTTTGACTTTGGTTTGATACAAGAGACGAAGGACAGGAGTCTTCGTACGGATTTTTCCAGCATTAATTGCATTGTGGTTCCTAGTTTGGTTAGGACATTACAGACTGGCCACCTGATTGTCCGAAAGTAAGATGATCCGTGCTGGAAGGCATGTTAAGCCGTTGGTCCCGGGTACTACTTACTGATGTAAGTAAGTAGTCGTTATATGAGCCATGTCAGGGGCCTTTGGCGGCTCAATAGTAACCCTGACACCAGGGTTGATGAGGTTGGTACTCCACCTCACAACCTACACGATAGAAGAAGAAGAAGACTTTAAAAGATGTTGCAGTTCCTTGTCATTTCTTCTCCTTAGCCATAAACACCTTATGAAACGATGTAGTACTTATCCAAAATGTTAAATTGACCTTCAACAAGTTTATCCACTTCTAATTCTGAAGGAAAATTGGAAGAAAGATAAAAAAATTAGGTAATGATCTTATTTCGTTTCAATTTTAAAATTAAATTTGAATGCTGCAAAGATATTTTATAGTATTTTCTTTTTCAGTCTCGTCATGATCACGATAGCAGTCGCAGCGTCGATGTAAGTGTACTTACGTAGTTTGAAATAAATAATAAGTAACCATTTATTTCAGTCAGTCGGTTGCTTCTCAAACCGGGAGCGCCGGTTCGAACCCCGGTACCGGACTTGTACCAATGAGTTATTAAATTATATCATTGTAATTGTAAGTTTTCAGGTTAGGCAAACGGAACCTGTCAAAAATGAGAATTGTATTTGTTATTTTTTATGCGTTTTGTTATTTTTATATAAAAGGTTGGGGGGTGTTGCAACTTCTTTTCCTATTCTCTCCTCAGCGACAACGTAGTATTAAAATGTTAAATTAAACTTCAACAAGTATATCCATAATAACTACATTGAATAAAATTAATTAACTTTATTCCAGATGAAAAATTATACATTTTAAAATTAAATTAGAATTTTGCTAATATACTTATTAATATTAAGTAACTTTTTTTCCTTTTAACAGCCTCATCATAGTAAAGACAACAAACGCAATGACGTAAGTGTACTTACGATTATTTCAGTCAATGGTCACTGAGGTTCTGTGGCACAAAAGCTTGCTTCTCAAACAGGGAGCGCCGGATCGAAACCCGGTACCGGACTTCTACCATAGAGTTCGTTATGTATAATACAGTTGGCTCGACCATAATAAACGGCGATACGGCTCACCACCTATCACTTTGGTCTAACAGAAAGCTTGATGAGGCGTGCGTTCTTCTTGCGATGGATGTACTTCCAACTACCTCAACTAGGATATAGTTTTATGTTATACTAGCTTTTGCCCGCGACTTCGTTCGCGTGGCGTGTTATAAAAGAGAGATCTTTGTGTGTGTGGGAGTGCAAGTCTAATTTCAAGCATCTGATTTATGCAGTTTAGATTTTTTCATATAAATGTTTTTTCCCGTTAACTCCCGTTCCCGTGAGAATTTTGCAATATTATGTTGCAACAAAGCTTTAAGTTTACTAAGGTTTACCTGCATGCCAAATTTCAAGCGTCTAACTTAAGTGGTTTAGATTTTTCATACAAAAGGATTTTCCCGCTAATTCCCGTTCCCGTGGGAATTTCGGTAATTACTTTCTAAGTGCACCTCTACGGTACCTAAGCTACGTCTTTTCCAAATTTCAAGTGCCTACGTTTAGCCGTTTAGGCTGTGCGTTGATATGTCAGTCAGTGAGTCAGTCAGTTTCTCCTTTTATGTATTTAGATTCGAAGGTCTTAGAAAGGGAGATATCTAGCACTAAATTACACAAATCCGCATGTGTATGCACGTCGGGGAGTCAAGCGGCCTAAATGTTTACTCACGAACATAGTTAGCGAGAAACAAAACATCCATTTAAAATAGATAAATTAAAGTTTTTTAGGCTATGTAGCCATTAAAAACTTACATACATAATATAAACAGCCTATACACGTCCCACTGCTTGGCACAGGCCTCCCCTCAATCTACCGGAGGGGGTATGGAGCATACTCCACCACGCTGCTTCAGTGCGGGTTGGTGGAGGTGTTTTACGGCTAATAGGGACCAACAGCTTAACGTGCCTTTCGAACAATCAGGTTATTAGACAGTGTCACAAAGTGATTTCGCCAATGTCCCTATCGGGAATCAAACCTGGACCTCCAGATCGTGAGCCCAACGCTCTAACCAATAGACCAATTAAGCTGTTAAAAAAATATAATATAAAAAAACTACTACACCCTGGTGAGCCATGTTTTTTTTTAATAACGCTTTTTTTTCTATTCCAGCATCATCTACGGGTACGTAGCTGAAGTTTAAATAATGGAAAATGACGTAGATACTACCTTACTGTGGTTATGTGTGTGTGTGTGTGTGTGGGTGGGTGGGTGTGTATGGATGCGCGTGTGACTGTACGTGTGTATAGTGAATAGGAAATGCAATCCCGACTCAAGACCGCAAATTCGAGATTTCGGGGAATTGGAAATATCAATGGCGCGAGATCCCGAAAAAAATCATGTTTTTATCATATGGTGCCCAGGATTTGTGCCCGGTTAATGGCAAGACATGAGCCATAAACATAGTTGGCGAGAGTGGGTGTATACATCATCATCATCATCAGCCCATTAACGTACCCACTGCTGGGGCACGGGCCTTCAACCATCACGCGGGCCCAGTGCGGATTGATGATTATTAACGACTGCTAATGCAGCCGGGACCAACGGCTTAACGTGCCTTCCGAAGCACGGAGGAGCTCGAGATGAAAACTTTTTTTGTGGTCACCCATCCTTTGACCGGCCTTTGCGAAAGTTGCTTAACTTCAACAACTGCAGACCGATCGCGTTTACTGCTGCGCCACCGAGCTCCTCAGGGTTTGGGTGTATACATTATATATTAAAACAACTACAGCTTATCACAACCTGTGTAGCCGGGGATTTTTTAACAGTCTCATCATGATCATGACAGCGATTGCAGCGACGATGTAAGTGTACTTACGTAGTTTGAAATCAATGTGGTACACCAGTTTGCTTCCAAAAACCAGGAACGCCGGTGCGAACCCCGGCACCGGACTTGTACCAATGAGTTATTAAATTATATCATTGTAATTGTAAGTTTTCAGGTTAGGCAAACGGAACCTGTCAAAAATGAGAATTGTATTTGTTATTTTTTATGCGTTTTGTTATTTTTATATAAAAGGTTGGGGGGTGTTGCAACTTCTTGTCCTATTCTCTCCTCAGCGATAACGTAGTATTAAAATGTTAAATTGAACTTCAACAAGTATATCCATAATAATTACATTGAATAAAATTAATTAACTTTATTCCAGTTGAAAAAAACACATGAAAGAATATAAATTTTAAAAGTAAATTAGAATTTTGCTAATATACTTATTAATATTAAGTAACTTTTTTCCTTTTAACAGTCTCATCATAGTAAAGACAACAAACGCAATGACGTAAGTGTACTTACGTTTATTTCAGTCTATGGTCACTGAGGTTCTGTGGCACAAAAGCTTGCTTCTCAAACAGGGAGTGCCGGATCGAACCCCGATACCGGACTTTCACCATAGAGTTAGTAATGTATAATACAGTTGGCTCGACCATTATAAACGGCGATACGGCTCACCACCTATCACTTTGGTCTAACAGAAAGCTTGATGAGGCGTACGTTCTTCTGGCGATGGATGTACTTCCAACTACCTCAACTAGGATATAGTTTTATGTTATACTAGCTTTTGCCGGCGACTTCGTTCGCGTGGCGTGTTATAAAAGAGAGATCTTTGGGAGTGCAAGTCTAATTTCAAGCTTCAAGCAAAATGTTTTTTCCCGTTAACTCCCGGTACCGTGAGAATTTTGCAATATTCTGTTGCAACAAAGCTTTAAGTTTACTAAGGTACCTGCATGCCAAATTTCAAGCGTCTAACTTAAGTGGTTTAGATTTTTCATACAAAAGGATTTTCCCGCTAATTCTCGTTCCCGTGGGAATTTCGGGAATTCCTTTCTTAGTGCATCTCTACGGTACTTAAGCTACGTCCCTTCCAAATTTCAAGTGCCTACGTTTAGCCGTTTAGGCTGTGCGTTGATATATCAGTCAGTGAGTCAGTCAGTTTCTCCTTTTATATATTTAGATTCGAAGGTCTTAGAAAGGGAGATATTATTATCTAGCACTAAATCACACAAATCCGCATGTGTATGCACGTCGGGGAGTCAAGCGGCCACACCAAGACATTTTTGGCTGCATCCACAACTAACATCAAAACTTTGTTTTTATAAATCATCATCGCCAGCCCATTAACGTCCCCACTGCTGGGGCACGGGCCTTCCCTATGGATGGATAGGGAGATCGGGCCTTAAACCACCACGCGGGCCCAGTGCGGATTGGTGGTTATTAACGACTGCTAATGCAGCCGGGACCAACGGCTTAACGGCTTAATGTGAAGGAAATATTCTATCACTTACGTTTGAATAAACAGTAAATTATCGTGAGTGTGCCTATTGTGCTTATGTTTGTATTCGTATGTTTATGTCCTTTGTATATGTCGTTGTGCAATAAAGTATTATTGAGTGATTGATTGTGTTATAGATATATTAAAAACTGGTAAAAAACATGTTGTACTCAAGATTTTCTCATACTGGCCCGATTCCTGCAGACACCTCCAAATTTTTTTTTAAGCTATATGAAGTAGTCAATACGCACCATCTAATTTTAAGTTATAACTATTTGACATTTTCTTATTCACTGAAAAGGAAAGGGACGGATAATCGACAGGCATAAAATTTATTGAACACACGTCAATTTTAAGCAGGAATTTTAAAAACCCTCCCAAATTTAAATATTGGCCAATAACCCGACAGAGTTAAGTTAACAGCACACGTGAAACGGGTTGCATAACAGCGAGATATTCATTTATTTTAAAATTAACAGTTATCAATCTCCCGTCCCTTTCCTTTTCGGCGGATAAGAAAATGACGGGTATAACTTAAAATAAAATTAGGAGGTGTCTGCGGGAATCGGGACCATTAACTATACTTATCCTATTTTTCCATTCATCAGGACTTAAATGATGACGGCGTGTACACAAGGGTATGTCATGTACTTAATTTACAAAATGTATATCTATAATCGCACTCCAGATGACACAGGGGAGGCCTGTGCCCAGCAGTGGAACGTGTATTGGCTATTTGTTATGTGATACAAGAGGCGAAGGACAGGAGTCTTCGTACGGCTTTTTCCAGCATTAATTGCATTGTGGTCCCTAGTTTGGTTAGGACATTACAGACTGGCCACGAAAGTAAGATGATCCGTGCTGGAAGGCATGTTAAGCCGTTGGTCCCGGGTACTACTTACTGATGTAAGTAAGTAGTCGTTATATGAGCCATGTCAGGGGCCTTTGGCGGCTCAATAGTAACCCTGACACCAGGGTTGATGAGGTTGGTACTCCACCTCACAACCTACACGATAGAAGAAGAAAAGACTTTAAAAGATGTTGCAGTTCCTTGTCATTTCTTCTCCTGAGCAATAACACCTTATGAAACGATGTAGTACTTATCCAAAATGTTAAATTGACCTTCAACAAGTTTATCCACTTCTAATTCTGAAGGAAAATTGGAAGAAAGACAAAAAATGAATGATCTTATTTCGTTTCAATTTTAAAATTAAATTTGAATGCTGCAAAGATATTTATAGTATTTTCTTTTTCAGTCTCGTCATGATCACGATAGCAGTCGCAGCGTCGATGTAAGTGTACTTACGTAGTTTGAAATAAATAATAAGTAACCATTTATTTCAGTCAGTCGGTTGCTTCTCAAACCGAGAGCGCCGGTTCGGACCCCGGTACCAGACTTGCACCAATGAGTTATTAATTAATTTATCTTAAGTGAATTAACACCTTGCGAAATGACGTAGATACAAAAATAATAAATTGCCCTTCAACAGGTTTATCTATAATAATAACGTTGATTAAATGATTTTGATACTAATGTTGAAATTTGAATTCTGCGAAGATATAATAGATGTTAAAATAAATATTTTTCTTTCAAGTCTCATTATGATCACAACAATCGCAAAGACGACGAAAGCGTACTTACGTAGTTTTAAATAAATAATTTATAACCATTTATTTAAGTTAGTTGACACTGTGGTCTTGTGGTACACCAGCTCGGTTCTAAAACTTGGAGCGCCGTTACGAACCCCAGACTCAAAACGAATACCCGCCTTGTACCAATGAGTTATTAAATAATATATCATTGTCATTTCAGCACCGTCTCAGGGTACGTAAATTAAAGTAAAGTAGTATTTCCCTGTGTGTGTGTGTATTACAGGGTGTTAGTGACTCCGCTTCTGTAAAAACCGGACTTGTCAAATGTGCACGTTCCGTAAGCGGATCCTGGAAAAATGAGAATTGTATGATTGTTGTCTTTTGTGTGTTTTATTATTTTGTTATAATGGGTTAATGTTTAGTAGTGTTATTTTTGAATAGTGTTACCTATTTAATATTGTTATTTTATTATCTCTGGAGCATTGTCGACGGACTGATTCTATTAATACCGAAAAAATGTTTTTTCTTTTTATTTAAATTTTGATTTTGAATTCTGCTAAGATATTAATAGTAAGTACTTAAAATATTTTTTAACAGTCTCATCATGATCATGACAGCGATCGCAGCGACGATGTAAGTGTACTTACGTAGTTTGAAATCAATGTGGTACACCAGTTTGCTTCCAAAAACCAGGAACGCCGGTGCGAACCGCGGCACCGGACTTGTACCAATGAGTTATTAAATTATATCATTGTAATTGTAAGTTTTCAGGTTAGGCAAACGGAACCTGTCAAAAATGTAGCCATTAAAAACTTACATACATAATATAAACAGCCTATACACGTCCCACTGCTTGGCACAGGCCTCCGCTCAATCTACCGGAGGGGGTATGGAGCATACTCCACCACGCTGCTACAGTGCGGGTTGGTGGAGGTGTTTTACGGCTAATAGGGACCAACAGCTTAACGTGCCTTTCGAACAATCAGGTTATTAGAAAGTGTCACAAAGTGATTTCGCCAATGTCCCTATCGGGAATCAAACCCGGACCTCCAGATCGTGAGCCCAACGCTCTAACCAATAGACCAAGTAGGCTGTTAAAAAAATATAAAATAAAAAAACTACTACACCCTGGTGAGCCATGATTTTTTTAATATCGCTTTTTTTCCTATTCCAGCATCATCTACGGGTACGTAGCTAGAAGTCTAAATAATGGAAAATGACGTAGATACTACCTTACTGTGGTTATGTGTGTGTGTGTGGGTGGGTGGGTGTGTATGGATGCGCGTGTGACTGTACGTGTGTATAGTGAGTAGGAAATGCAATCCCGACTCAAGACCGCAAATTCGAGATTTCGGGGGATTGGAAATATCAATGGCGCGAGATCCCGAAAAAAATCATGTTTTTATCATATGGTGCCCAGGATTTGTGCCCGGTTAATGGCAATACATGAGCCATAAACATAGTTGGCGAGAGTGGGTGTATACATCATCATCATCATCAGCCCATTAACGTCCCCACTGCTGGGGCACGGGCCTTCAACCATCACGCGGGCCCAGTGCGGATTGATGGTTATTAACGACTGCTAATGCAGCCGGGACCAACGGCTTAACGTGCCTTCCGAAGCACGGAGGAGCTCGAGATGAAAACTTTTTTTGTGGTCACCCATCCTATGACCGGCCTTTGCGAAAGTTGCTTAACTTCAACAATTGCAGACCGATCGCGTTTACTGCTGCGCCACCGAGCTCCTCAGGGTTTGGGTGTATACATTATATATTAAAACAACTACAGCTTATCACAACCTGTGTAGCCGGGGATTTTTTAACAGTCTCATCATGATCATGACAGCGATCGCAGCGACGATGTAAGTGTACTTACGTAGTTTGAAATCAATGTGGTACACCAGTTTGCTTCCAAAAACCAGGAACGCCGGTGCGAACCCCGGCACCGGACTTGTACCAATGAGTTATTAAATTATATCATTGTAATTGTAAGTTTTCAGGTTAGGCAAACGGAACATGTCAAAAATGAGAATTGTATTTGTTATTTTTTTATGCGTTTTGTTATTTTTATATAAAAGGTTGGGGGCTGTTGCAACTTCTTGTCCTATTCTCTCCTCAGCGATAACGTAGTATTAAAATGTTAAATTGAACTTCAACAAGCATATCCATAATAATTACATTGAATAAAATTAATTAACTTTATTCCAGATGAAAGAATATAAATTTTAAAATTAAATTAGAATTTTGCTAATATACTTATTAATATTAAGTAACTTTTTTTCCTTTTAACAGTCTCATCATAGTAAAGACAACAAACGCAAAGACGTAAGTGTACTTACGTTTATTTCAGTCAATGGTCACTGAGGTTCTGTGGCACAAAAGCTTGCTTCTCAAACAGGGAGCGCCGGATCGAACCCCGATACCGGACTTTCACCATTGAGTTAGTAATGTATAATACAGTTGGCTCGACCATTATAAACGGCGATACGGCTCACCACCTATCACTTTGGTCTAACAGAAAGCTTGATGAGGCGTGCGTTCTTCTTGAGATGGATGTTCTTCCAACTACCTCAACTAGGATATAGTTTTATGTTATACTAGCTTTTGCCGGCGACTTCGTTCGCGTGGCGTGTTATAAAAGAGAGATCTTTGGGAGTGCAAGTCTAATGCACTTACGGGGTATGGAGCATATTCCACCACGCTGCTCCAGTGCGGGTTGGTGGAGGTGTTTTACGGCTAATAGGGACCAACAGCTTAACGTGCCTTTCGGACAATCAGGTTATTAGACAGTCTCACAAAGTGATTTCGCCAATGTCCCTATCGGGAATCAAACCAGGACCTCCAGATCGTGAGCCCAACGCTCTAACCAATAGACCAAGTAGGCTGTTAAAAAATTATAAAATAAAAAAACTACTACACCCTGGTGAGCCATGATTTTTTTTAATAACGCGTTTTTCCTATTCCAGCATCATCTACGGGTACGTAGCTAGAAGTTTAAATAATGGAAGTTGGGTTGATAAGGTTGGTAATTCACCTCACAACCCACACGATAGAAGAAGAAGAATGGAAAATGACGTAGATACTACCTTATTGTGGTTATGTGTGTGTGTGTGTGGGTGGGTGGGTGTGTATGGATGCGCGTGTGACTGTACGTGTGTATAGTGAGTAGGAAATGCAATCCCGACTCAAGACCGCAAATTCGAGATTCCGGGGGATTGGAAATATCAATGGCGCGAGATCCCGAAAAAAATCATGTTTTTGTCATATGGTGCCCAGGATTTGTGCCCGGTTAATGGCAATACATGAGCCATAAACATAGTTGGCGAGAGTGGGTGTATACATCATCATCATCATCAGCCCATTAACGTCCCCACTGCTGGGGCACGGGCCTTCCCTATGGATGGATAGGGAGATCGGGCCTTAAACCATCACGCGGGCCCAGTGCGGATTGATGGTTATTAACGACTGCTAATGCAGCCGGGACCAACGGCTTAACGTGCCTTCCGAAGCACGGAGGAGCTCGAGATGAAAACTTTTTTTGTGGTCACCCATCCTACGACCGGCCTTTGCGAAAGTTGCTTAACTTCAACAATTGCAGACCGAGCGCGTTTACCGCTGCGCCACCGAGCTCAGGGTTTGGGTGTATACATTATATATTAAAACAACTGCAGCTTATCACAACCTGTGTAGCCGGGGAAAAGAAGCTGCAAGAAAAACCTCGGCACAGGGCCTTAGACGTTCCTTTAAAAATACTATACTTACATATGTAGTCATAACTTAACACAGGATCGCTATGTGCAATATGTTACCTACCGAATAAGATGTTTTAAATTAGATTTTGACTATACTGCAGCACTACTATTACTACTATTGTACTATTGTTTTGCAGTTGAAACGATGGGTCCTTGGGGTCCAGAAGCAAAAATATTTGTTAAGGATCTCTCAATGCGTCTTATTGGGGCTTCGGGATATGCTAGGGCTGGTAGTAATTTCTGTCAGAGAATTAGCCTGGCGATTCAGAAGGGTAATGCTGCCAGCCTGTTGGGCACCTTGCCTCGATGTGACGCATTGGAGGAGGTGTTTTATTTATAAGATGTGTTTGTTTTGTTTTTAATTGTTTGACTATACTTAATATCATTTTTCCATTGTACAGTCTAAGAGTGATGACAGAAAGGTACGTACCTAGCTTGATATAAATCATTATCATCAGCCCATTGCAGTCCACTACTGGATATAGGCCTCTCCCAAGACACGCCACAAAGCCCTATCCTCGGCCAGGGGTGGTCCCGGGTTCGAATCCCGGTGGGGACATATCACAAAAATCACTTTGTGATCCCTAGTTTGGTTAGGACGTTACAGTCTGATCACCTGATTGTCCAAAAAGTAAGATGATCCGTGCTTCAGCACGTTAAGCCGTTGGTCCCGGTTGCTACTTACTAATGTAAGTAAGTAGTCGTTACATGAGCCATATCAGGGGCCTTTGGCGGCTCAATAATAACCCTGACACCAGGGTTGATGAGGTTGGTAATTCACCTCAGACCCCACACGATAGATGAGATGAGATCATAGTTTTATCGTCATTTCTTTTTGTTCAACAGTCCAAAAAGCGCGCAGAACATGTTCTGACATTCGACGTAAGTATCTATCTACCATAGGTCCCTCCTTTACTGAACTAGGCATCTCCTTAGCGTTATCCCGTTTTTCACAGGGTCCGCTTACCTAACCTGAAGATTTGACAGGTCCCGTTTTTACAGAAGCGACTACCTGTCTGACCTCAATACAGGCTAGGTCACATACCTCCGGAATTGCATTTCTTGGGAATGTGGGTTTCCTCACGATGTTTCCCTTCACCGCTGACTACGTGATAATCATTTATGATCCAAAAATGAAGTCGAAAACAAATTCGACAATCATTGGTTTAGGCCTGTGCTGGATTCGAACCTGCGACCTCAAAGTGAGAGGCAAGCGTTATACCAACTGGGCTACCACGGGTTAAACATAGAACGATGTTATTATCGCTTATAATCTTCTTTTGCCGTGTGGGTTGTGAGATCAATGACCAACCCTATCAACCCTGGTGTCAGGGTTACTTGCCGCCAAATGCCCTGAAATGGTTCATGTTTCGACTACATACTTATTGAGTTAAAAAGTAGCCCGGAGCTACTGTGTAAAATGCCATGCCCTCATTAATCAATCAATTTACTCAATCATAAACTCACGCCTATTTCCCACCGGGGTAAGCAGAGACTATAGATCCTGACACACTAAAAAATAAATAAATAGGCGGGAAATAGGCGTGAGTTTATGTATGTATGTATGTATGTTTACTCAATCGTTCAATCATTCAATTCAATTCAATTTCAATTGCAATCATTTTACTTTCGGACAATGGAGCTTGCAATGGCCTCTGTGGTCCAGTGAGCGTTAGGCTCACGATCCGGATACCTGGGTTCGAATTCCCGTAGGGACATATCACAAAAATCACTTTGTGATGCCTAGTTTGGTTAGGACATTACAGGCTGATAAGATGATCCGTGCTTTGGAAGGCTGGTTAAGCCGTTGGTCCCGGTTACTACTTACTGATGTATGTACGTAATCGTTACATGAGCCATGTCAGGGGCTTTTGGCGGTTCAATAATAACCCTGACACCAGGTTTGATGAGGCTGGTAATCCACCTCACAACCCACACGATACTACTCCTATTTTTCACAGATCAAACCTTTCAAGGGAAAAGATCTTCGTTCTAGAGACAAAAAAGATGGCAAAGGAATGCCTAAATTGAGATCTACATTAATAATGTACGATTTTGGAATAGGAAGGCGTTAATGACATCTCTTCTTCATGGGCGTACGTTGAGAGCTCCATAAAAAAAAACATAGCTTGTATACGTCTCCTCGATCAGCCGAATTGGAGCATACTTGGTTTGACTAAAGCTCTAGTCACACTGCTGGCGTGACAGGGTGCTAGCGAGACAACAACGCGGCGCTTATAGTTGTTAAAATATAGGAGGGACGTCACACTGCGGGCACTTGCCATAGCGTTGAGCGTGTTGTCAGTAGTCATCTCTCTCCCTTTCAGTATATTACAACTGCATGCGCCGCTTTCGTCACGTTTGCGCCTCGTCACGCTCTCAGTGTGACGAGAGCATAATACATTAGGCCAAAAGTACGCCCATGCTCTCATTTATCTATCTGTCTTTCTTTGTTTTCCCATGAGTGCTCAATAAATATCAACATGAAATATTTGTTTTATTTAGTGATCGGGATTGATAATGCCATTTGGGGTCAATAACCCTGAATGTTGTGGTAAATGTGGATATGACCATAGTATAATAAAACAAGGTATGCTAAAAAGTGACCGAAATTCAACCCCTAAGGGAAAAAGGGGTGGCTGTTTATTATAATTTTCAAATATACCTAATATACTTACACACTAATCGAACTATTACATGTTAAAAATCAAAAATATACAGGGTGTTAGTGACATCGTAACAAATACTGAAGGGGATGATTCCGACTATGATTCTGAGTTAATATGAAGTGTAATTTTCCTGTCGGAAAATTCATGAAATTCCGTTTTTTAAATAATTTTCCGTTTCATACTTTTGTGTCGGAAAATTCCACTTGATATCAACTCCGAATTATGGCCTGAATCATTCCTCAAAGTTTTCGTTACGATGTCATTAACACCCTGTATAACAAAAAGTACTAATATTACTATTTTTATTTTTTTTTTCTATTAATTACGTATTATTCTTGCCATTTGTCGTACTAAAAATTATTCGTGTAATAAAAATTATTCTTTCTTTCAAAAATAGAATTGTTTAATTTAAAAACAAAATAGGTATATTTTCTAATGAACTTTTTACTTTTTAACTGTCCCAATAAGTTTATATCTATATTTTTTAATATTTTATTGTAGTCTTCAGAAAGAAAATTTAACAAATCTGTTTGGTACCTAATGTATTTCCAAACACAAAGATACATTTTAAGGTTTATACAGGGTGTTAGTGCCAACGTAACGAAAAAAAATAGAACGTCTGCTTGATTGTAGGGAATGTTCCCATTGTAAAAACTCTTTAGTAAAGACACCGGATACTCTTCTATTTCAAATTGTGCTTTCTTGTACTCTGGTCTTATTTGCCCAATGGTTAGGTTTTTTTTTTGACGTGACTTATTGTAGATTTGCCACAGATGGCATTAACTACTTGGCCGGACAAATGGGGAGCGCTGAAGGCTCTTGCCCGATACAACGTTTAAGACAACAGGCCTGAGGGTGCCCAGTTGGGCGCGAACCTCGGCTCAGGGCGTCGTCTGAGAGGAAAAATATTTGAAAGAATTAATCGACCCTAGTGGGTCGATAGCGATAAGCGCTGAATGAGGGAAATCGTCGACCACGCCGGCGGGGTCGGTATCGGGGTCCTGAAGTGTTTGGTGTC
The DNA here is from genome assembly GCF_024362695.1 of Pectinophora gossypiella. NCBI lineage: Eukaryota > Metazoa > Arthropoda > Insecta > Lepidoptera > Gelechiidae > Pectinophora > Pectinophora gossypiella. Next base: position 7,974,607 of record NC_065428.1, on the reverse strand, counting down.
GCGAGCTGATTGGCTGCCTCAATGGCTAGAAGTTAGGTAATAAAGTTCTTTTTACATAAGTTTTGCTCCTTTTTTTGCTCCTTTTTTTGCATATTCCGGAAACGGAACCGTTTTATAGTCTGAAATATAATAGGGCAACACTGTGCCGCCAATTAATCTAAATATATAAAAGGAGAAACTGACTGACTGACATCAACGCACAACCTAAACCGCTAAACGTAGGCACTTGAAATTTGGAAGGGACGTAGCTTAGGCACCGTAGAGGTGCACTAAGAAAGGAATTGGGTCGTGTACTAGGTTCAAGATAAATTATGAAATTCTGATTACTAAATAAAGACACATCTAAAACTAACGAAAAACATTTTCTTTTTTCTATTAAACTTATTTATGAATTTTAATCAAGAAAAACGTAATAATAAGTCCGACATTTTGTCACGTTTTTCTATGACGTCACAGAGTGCTTTTTCATACAAATTCCATAGTAATTTCGTGTTTTGACGTTTAGTAAAAAGTAACTGATTTGACTAGTTGGAAACTAGCCTATTCCCGAAATTCCCACGGGAACGGGAATTAGCGGGAAAATCCTTTTGTATGAAAAATATCTCTCTTTTATAACACGCCACGCGGACGAAGTCGCGGGCAAAAGCTAGTAATTAGATATAAATATAGATAGAATACTGTCATTGTACGTTTTCCCGCTTTTTGAATAAATAAACAACTCTAATATATTTTGGTTGTATTAATTAATTAAGTACACCAGATATATCAGGAACATCACTAATTGTAGGTACTTAATAAAAATTATGGTGGGTTTTTTGTCGACGGGAATGTTTAGTTAAGATTTTGACTTTTTGCTGCGCCGCCATTTATATTGAACGACGAGAAGAGTCACTATACTACGTATGTAGTCTAACTCTAGCTTAATTAATGACAAATTATTTTTGTATTTTATTTTTATTTTACTTGATATTGTATGGGACATAATAGCCTAGCATTTATGGTCAGTCACATCTCTAGCGCGAGCAAACCAACGCGTCTCAATGTTTGGATCTTGTAATTTAATATAATATCCTAAGTAAAACAGTTCATTCAATTATTTGTGTGGGGTTTTATTATAATTACCAGCGCTCCCTACAGATATCTAATGTTTCCTTTCCACTGGTTGTCTGGAAGAAATTGGTGCTTAGCAATAAGGCCGCCAGATTGTACTGTATCTATCATCCATTTGTGTAAATTTGTTTTGTATGTTGTGTGCAATAAAGTATATTTGATTTTTTTTGATATCTACTCTGAATCTTGTTCTGATTCATCCCACAATTTTTTTGTTACGATGTCACTAGCACCCTGTATACTTGTAAACAGGGTGTTAGTGACTAACACCCTGTATAGTTGCAAAATGCAGATGTTATGTTTCACCAAACTACAGGACGAAATTTACCGATTGGATCATGAGAATCTTTTTTTGAAGGGATTTTTTTTATTAGCGTCTGCATGGGAGATCTGTTTTTGGAGGAAATGTACAATATCTGAACTCCAGCCAGCCCTGGAATAATAGCTCTATCAGACTCATTATTGCCGGAAAGTATGAACAATATTCCCGTAGTAACAAGGTTTTGGTTATTTCCACCAGATGGCGCACGCTTTGGTTTAATTTTGGGTTTTCCTTTGTAATTCTTCAAAGGCTTCACTTTTCTCCCACCACGTTGACGTGTTCCTAAATGTAGGTTTTTTATTTTATTTGTTTCAATCGCTGGCTTGTATAGTTGCTGGCTTAGCGGCTCTCTACTAGGTAGGAAAGGATTACCTTTCAAATCACCATGATCTGTTGCCTCATTTGAATTTAGTTTATCAATGTCCACTGACTTTTTTGCAAACGCAAGGGTCTGAAACGAAAATCACTTAAGGTATAACATTATGTTGCCCGTTTTGATCAAAATTTCGAGAACTCCAGAATTTAAGACAACTGGGTTAAAGGCCACCTTAAAGCAATTCATCTCAAAAACCAATATTAAAAAGCAATAAGTATTGCAATAATTTCACACTTGCAATATTGTACGTATAAAAGTATAAAAGTAAGTGCGTAACACAAACAAATGTCAAATAGGACCCTAGTGAGGACGCGAGCGGGATGGCACCTTCTTCTTCTTATCGTGTGGGTTGTGAGGTGGAATACCAACCTCATCAACCCTGGTGTCAGGGTTACTATTGAGCCGCCAAAGGCCCTGACATGGCTCATGTAACGACTACATACGTACATCAGTAAGTAGTAACCGGGACCAACGGCTTAACGTGCCCTCCGAAGCACGGAATCATCTTACCTTTTCGGACAATCAGGTGGTCAGCCTGTAATGTCCTAACCAAACTGGGATCACAAAATGATTTTTGTGATATGTCGGGATTCTAACCCGTGGTCTCCGGATCGTGAGCCCAACGCTCAACCACTGCACCACCGAGGCCGTTGGATGGCGCCCAGAGTAGTCTATTTCAAAGCCGTACTAGGACTCCTGTCCTCCGCCTCTGAATAGTACTAACAGTCTGAGTAGTGATAGCATGGAGAATTCTACACCGATAAGAGCATGGCTCTTAAATTAGTGATGTTTTTTTTTTTGACGTGACTTATTGTACATTTGCCGCAGATGGCATTAACTACTTGGCCGGACGAATGGGGAGTGAAGGCTCTCACCCGGTACAAAGTTTAAGACAACAGGCCTGAGGGTGCCCAGTTGGGCGTGAACCTCGGCTCAGGGCGTCGTCTGAGAGGAAATATCTTTCAAAGAATTAATCAACCCTAGTGGGTCGATAGCGATAAGCGCTGATTGCGGGGTCGGTATCGGGGTCCTGAAGTGTTTGATGTCGCGAGCTGACTGGCTGCCTCTATGGCCATGATTATTAAAGCTAGTAGCTAACTATTATGTAAATACTTACAGCATATGACGTCAATAGTATTGTAATAAGATTTAATGAAATATTCATTTTAAAATAACTACGTAGGTATTGTGAAGACAAGCCAAGAGGCTATAAACCTCTGTAATCTTCAAACCTATGGAGTAATAACCAGAGTTAAGTATCTTTTCAATAGAACACGTAACTTCGTTTATTTTTTAATTACATAGTACGTACTATATCTTCACGGATTACGCTCCAATCAACCGTTTGATAATAGTACGGTCACGAGCATTAATATGTATACACTTTGGTACCATGTCAAATTAACTTTTTTGACAAATTGAACTGTAAGTCTCACTAAATGTCAAATACGTTAGTTCGACAGAGTCCTAAAGTGGGTACATTATATTGCTCATGACTGTACTCATAAAATGTTAGTTCCACTATTGTACCTTTTATTATGTGACGTAGACTTTGTAGGCATTAACTACTTCGCCAGACAAATGACACCCGTTTATAGAATAAGAAATAATCCCTCTTCTATCGTGTGGGTTTTGAGGTGGAGTACCAACCTCGTCAACCCTGGTGTCAGGGTTACTATTGAGCCGCCAAAGGCCCCTAACACGGCTCATGTAACGACTACTTACTTACATCAGTAAGTAGTAACCGGGACCAACGGCTTAACGTGCCTTCCGAAGCACGGATCATCTTAGAATAAGGAATAATATTACGTATAGAACGGCAACTCTCCGCTCCCCACCAGCGGCTGAGCTAGGTTTACCTCACCCCCTTGAACATAGTTTAGACTTGAATCGTGAACGCTGCGCGCGGACTGTTTTTGTTTTTTTTTATCACTTTAGACGTTTTGTTTTTTTATGTTCGAATTTCGAAATTCGACGCGACTTTCTTTCAGCTAATTGGAACTGGTTCGCCTGCGCGGCGACTATAAATATTTATTTTTCATGAATATTGTTCATCAAAACATGCTAATAATTTGCAATAAAACTGAAACCAGTGGCCCAGTAGTTGAGAGTTAAGCTCACGATCGGGACGTCCCGGGTTCGAATCCCAGTGAGGTACATTATCACAAAAATCACTATAAGATTGTCTGAAAGTAAAATGATCCGTGCTACGGAGGGCCGTCAAGTCGGTCGGTCTTGAGTTCGATTTACAGGGGCCTTTGGCGACTCAGTAGCAACCCTGACGCCAGGGTTGATGAGGTTGGTTATCCACCTCACAACCCAGACGAAAGTAGAAGATTATTCTATGCTCGTGGTTAGTGACGCTTTGTCTTTCTACATATCATAACATTAAACCCGATGCGTCGGGATCAGGCAGTGTAATAACATATCAGTTACTGATGTAAGTGCGTAGTCGTTAGATGAGCCATATCAGGGGCATATGGCGGCTTAATAGTAACCCTGACACCAGGGTTGCTACGGTTGGTTATCAACCTCTTTTTTTGACGTGACTTATTGTAAATTTGCCGCAGGTGGCATTAACTACTTGACTGGACAAAAGGGGAGCGCTGAAGGCTCTCACCCGGTACAACGTTTTAAGACAACAGGCCTGAGGGTGCCCAGTTGGGCGCGAACCTCGGCTCAGGGCGTCGTCTGAGAGGAAAAATATTTGGAAGAATTAATCGACCCTAGTGGGTCGATAGCGATAAGCGCTGATAGAGGGAAGCCGTCGACCACGCCGGCGGGGTCGGTATCGGGGTCCTGAAGTGTTTGGTATCGCGAGCTGATTGGCTGCCTCTATGGCTAGGGTAATCGGGTCGTCGGGAGTTATCAACCTCACAACCCACACGATAGAAGAGAAAACTATAAAATTAATAATAATCATTTTATTTAATTTCACAATTGGTCATACCAATCTCGATCATTATCATCATAGACCAAGTCCTTATTTTTAGAAGGTTTCTTGAGGATTTTCTGCTTCGGGCGTCTGTTATTATTGACGTAAATGTACAATATCTGAGTTCCATAAAAATATGGACTTATAGCGTCGACAATAGACTCTATATTGTTAGCAGCTGTCAACCCCATTGGAGAGTTTTTTTGGTTCTTTCTTGGTTTGAATTTCTTCAAAGGTTTCGCTTTTTTCCCGCCTCGTTGACGTGTACCTAAACGTAAAGGTAATTTGTAGTTTGATGTGTAAGAAAAAAGTGGGTTGAGAGGTAGATTACCAACCCCGTCAACCCTGGTGTTAGGGTTACGATTGAGCTGCCAAAGGCCGCTGACATGGCTCATGTAACGACTACTTACATCAGTAAGTAGTAACCGGGACCAACGGCTTAACGTGCCTTCCGAAGCACGGGCCATCTTACTTTCGGACAATCAAGTGATCTGCCTGTAATGTCCTAACCAAACTAGGGATCACAAAGTGATTTTTGTGATATGTCCCCAACGGGATTTGAACCAGAGACCTCCGGATAGTGAGCCCAACGCTCAAACCACTAGAACACAGAGACCGTTAAAAAAAACAATAATAAAAAACAAAATTAAAAAAAATAGTTTTTGAAGTTGATTTTTTTTTTTATTTGAATTTCTTCACACGTTCCCCTTTCGGAAAAGATGACGTGAACCTAAAGGTGGAGATACTTGTAATTCGGGGTGTAAGAAAAAAAATCAATTAAAAAAACCAAATTAAAATATTTTGGTTTTTGATATTTGAATTTATTTTCTGGTTTGAATTTCTGCAAAAGTTTTGCTTTATTTCCGGCCAAGTTGTAACCGTTCCGACAAATTTGTCATGCAAGAAAGAAAAATACCAAGGCAATACGCCAATTTAAAAAAAAAGATATTTTCTCTTTTGTGTATATTCTCGTTTTTTAATAGCATCATTTTTCATTTAAACATACATATATAAACTCACACCCGCAATCCCTAATGGGGTGGGTTGAGCCACAAGTGATCAAAGACAACTTGCAGCCACTGTTGATACGATGTCGTCAGCTGGATATGATGAACCTTATGGTGATAAGGGATGAGCCTATCGCCCATAACATAGTCCATTATGTTAGAGGACACAATCCCTCTGTCGGTTTTTACGACATGCCCGGGAAGACAAGCAGCTGTACGTGTTCTATGTTTTTTTTTTTCATTTAAAAATATAACAAAAAAACTTTTAACATACTTACCCAATTCTTTTGCTGGCTTCAATAGTAGCTTGTTTGTACTATGGCGGTCTAAAAGATCTATTTCTGGCTTGTTCACATAAGACCGTAGTAGATTAGAGAACTTATCATCAATTCCTGAACCTTTAGAGTAATCGTCAGCTTTCTCGTCCGAATTTAGGTTTTCAATGGCCGCTGATTCTTTGGCAAGCGTAAGAATCTGAAACAAACGTTACATTAAGCCACTTGACAACCTAGTCAAATGAGATTTTTTTTTACGAAACGTCAAAACGAATGTTTTCTTTGGAGTTTGTATGGAAATACTGTCCTATGACGTCATCAATAAAAGCGGTCCAAGGCCGTACTCATTGTCATTTGATTTATAAATAAAATCCGAAAATAAGTCGAAAAGTAAAATGAGATTGATTCTCAATCATCTTAGAGTGGCGTCTATTTCTACATACATGCATACATACATAAACTCACGCCTATTTCCCACCGGGGTAAGCAGAGACTATAGAATTCCATTTGCTTCGATCCTGACACACTTCTCTTGCTTCCTCCACATTCATCAATCGCTTCATACACGCACGCCGGTTCAGAGTAGATCGTATTGAACCTTTTCTAAGGACATCTCCAATTTGGTCATCATAAGTCCTTCTCGGTCTTCCTCTGCCAGCCCTACCATCAACTTTCGCTTTATATACCGCTTTTGCAATCCTATTATCCTTCATCCGCTCTACGTGTCCAAACCAACCTAACATTCCCTTCTCAATCCTAGTCACTATATCTCGTGCCGTCTATTTCTAGATTAGCATTTATAATTTTTCTTAAAAAAAAATAATGTTTTTTTTTTGGGGACATGATGAAATTTTCTAGGGAGACTATGTATTTATCTTTAACCCAGTCAAATACCCTATACGAGACATTCGTGTAAAACATTTTATTTTATTTTATTTATTTATTTTTAGGGAAATTTACAGCTTAATAACACAAAATGTACACAATACGAAGCTACATGTCAACAAAAAAATTCTACATTATATGAAACACATAACACAACTAGTTTATATACGTCCCACTGCTCGGTGTAGGAGGGTTAAAAAAGCCACATTTATCTCTCTAATTTCAATATAAAGAGAAATAACATATTGTTATATAACACTTGCGCATATAAAAATAAGTGCACAATTTCATAAAATTTGCAATATTGTAATTTGGATGTATCTACCTATATTTATATAATTCGTAGAAGTAGACATTTTTATTTTATTATTTAAAGTACCTTTTAATTAAATAAGTACATACTATTTTATTAAATTTGGTTTTATTTTTATAAAACATTATTTTAATTTCCATTCTAAATTGCGGTAAAAAATAAAATTCTTATACTTAAATCTTTATTGTAAAATGTTTTAAAAGAAAACCAATTTATTTGAAATTGGAAGTTGACAATTACAATAATACTTACTGCAAATGAAGTTGTCAATAGTATCAAAATAAAACAGTTTAAAACATTCATTTTAAACAATTTCTTTTGCGAATACAAGTCAAGTGAACGTAATCTATGACATTCCTAAGTCATTGGAATGATGAATTTTCTTTTAACGCGAAGAGATAAATTCAATTAAAAAACAAATGGTATAATATCTTCATGGTTTACACACAATTACGAAAAGCAATTTCAGGCGTTATACTTAATCGTGGCATAGAATAATGAATATATACATAAACATATACAGCCTATATACGTCCCACTGCTGGGCACAGGCCTCCCCCAATCAACCGGAGGGGGTATGGAGCATACTCCACCACGCTGCTCCACTGCGGGTTGGTGGAGGTGTTTTTACGGCTAATAGTCGAGACCAACGTCTTAACGTGCCCTCCGAAGCACGGAATCATATTACTTTTTCAGACAATCAGGTGATTCAAGCCTGAAAAGTCCTTATGAAACAAAGGACAGTCTCACAAAGTGATTTCGACAATGTTCCCGCCAGGAATCGAACCCGGACCTCCAGATCGTGAGCCTAACGCTCTTACCACTAGACCATGGAGGCTGAATAAAGAATAATAGTACATATTTATATATCTTCTTCTTCTATCATGTGAGTTGTGAGGTGGATTACCACATCAATCACGGTGTCAGGTTTATTATTGAGCTGTCAAAGGCACCTGACATGATTCATGTAACGACTAAGTACTTATGTAGTTTTATCTAAATATATAAAAGAAGAAACTGACTGACTGACATATCAACGCACAGCCTAAACGGCTAAACGTAGGCACTTGAAATTCGGAAGGGACGTAGCTTAGGTACCGTAGAGGTGCACTAAGAAAAGAATTCTCGAAATTCTCACGGGAACGGGAATTAGTTGTAAAATCCTTCCACGCGGACGAAGTCACGGGCAAAAGCTAGTATCAGTACTTATAAGCTTGTTGCACAGGAAGAGACATTACAAAAGTTGTTACCACCTTAAGAAATATAAAACTCATATTTTAGTTGGTGTTGCCAACAAGAAGGCAGCCTGAGATGATCAAAAATCAATCTCATTTTACTTTTTTTGACTTATTTTCGAATTTTACTTATGAATTAAGTAACAATAAGTAATATGTGGATAGCTGTAATTGGTCCTACTGTAGCCATAGAGGCAGCCAATCAGCTCGCGACACCAAACACTTCAGGGCCCCGATACCGACCCCGCCGGCATGGTCGACGATTTCCCTCATTCAGCGCTTATCGCTATCGACCCACTAGGGTCGATTAATTCTTTCAAATATTTTTCCTCTCAGACGACGCCCTGAGCCGAGGTTCGCACCCAACTGGGCACCCTCAGGCCTGTTGTCTTAAACGTTGTACCGGGTGAGAGCCTTCAACGCTCCCCATTTGTCCGGCCAAGTAGTTAATGCCATCTGCGGCAAATCGACAATAAGTCACGTCAAAAAAAAAATGTAATTGGTCTTACATATTGTAAATGCAATTTTACAATGGGATATAAGACTGTTGTTGTCCCAAATAAAATAATAAGAAAGTAAAAAGTATTTCATTTGACTAGCGTCAAGTAGTCTAAATATCGACCTGTGTCCGAAACAAATTCAAAAATAAGTACGAAAAAAACTCAATTTATATTTTATTTGCACAAATACAAGACATAAAAACTCGTGCGTAATATAAAAAAATATACTTATTTCACTTAAGCAATCTCCCAGGCAACCAATAACAGGAAACTGCCTCATGATACACGGGCATTCGCAAAGTTGCGCCAAGACAATCGAGTGACAGTGTTAAAAATACAGTGGCGATCCTAGGGCGGTGCCAGGTGTGTCACCGTACCGGGGGTCGCTGAAATGGGGGGGGGGGGGGGTTGCCAAAATCAACCAAAAGGTCCACCCTGGCCGCAAACTAACTTCATCGGAAAATATCTAAAATTTTCATGTATTTTCTGATGGGAAAATCCACTTGAAATCAAACCAGAATCATGGTCTGGATCATCCCCCTCAGTATTTGTTACGATGTCACTAACACCCTGTATATGATGTAGCGTTTACATGCGTTTATCTAGCGGGGTTTTGGTAGGAATAGATACCATCATAAAGATTCCAACGTACTGTTGTGACCACTGTTCTCCATGCAGTTTAAGATGATTGTTGCTAAACCTGGACACATGTGGTCCGGTATAACCAAACATGATCACCTTGACTCCTGGATACAGATTATGTAATTTTTTAGCTTTGTTGTCTTGCGGCCATAACTTAACAGTGTTGCGGCTTTTTTTGGGTCTTCTTGGTCGAACTCTTTTAGTAGGCTTTTTTTGGGGTTTCGTTTTATGAATTGCAGGTGGAGATACTTTTATTGCTGGCTTACTGCCCGTTTTACTGCCCTTTTTACTGCCTGCCTTACTGCCCGGCTGACTGCCTGGCGTGTTGTATGTGATACGTGGGTCCACAGAGCTAGTGAAATGTGGATTGATACTTGGTTCGCCGGAGGAACCAGGGTCGTCAGGCTGATCGGACAAGTCATGGTTGCTAATGGCATCTTCAGTCTTCTTTTTACGATCTTCAGACATCTGAAAAAGTCACGTTAACTATGAGTATCGATCGTGCTTTATTCTTTGATTTTGTCAAGTGTTTTTACATAACGAAGACGAACATCCGTATTCTAAGACGCATGCGCTTAGATGGCGGCGCCTCAACCTTAGCTGGAGTTTACTCTAGTATTGCATCACGTAATAGGCACATACATACATAAACAACCTATATACGTCCCACTGCTGGGCACAGGCCTCCCCTCAATCAACTGGAGGGGGTATGGAGCATACTCCACCACGCTGCTCCAATGCGGGTTGGTGGAGGTGTTTTTACGGCTAATAGCCGGGACCAACGACTTAAAGTGCCCTCCGAAGTACGAAATCATCTTACTTTTTCGGACAATCAGGTGATTCAAGCCTGAAAAGTCCTTACCAAACAAAGGACAGTGTCACAAAGTGATACCGACAATGTCCCCATCGGGAATCGAACCCGGACCTCCAGATCGTGAGCCTAACGCTCTAACCACTAGACCACGGAGGCTGTTCGTAATAGGCAATCTATGCAGAATCTACGACAGTAGTGCCGCAGCAGCAGGACTTTTTCGAGACCCGGACTTGGATTTCACGGACTTAAATTTTTAATAAGAATAAAAAATACACTCAAATCGGAACTTAGGAAGGTCCTGCTTTATTGACTCTATGCTCGCTAGCATTATCCCGTTTCTCACAGGGTCCGCTTACCTAACCTGAAGATTTGACAGGTCCGGTTTTTTACAGAAGCTACTGCCTGTCTGACCTTCCAACCCGGGAAAACCAGCCTAATACATGTTAGGTCACATACCTCCAAAAATGCATTTCTCGGGAATATGGGTTATTGACTCTATGTTAAAAAGTAAGTATTCTGAATAATGCAAAAAAGTGACGAATCAAAAAAAGAGTAATTACAGTCATAAGTAATATAATGTACCGACTTTAGGACTCTGTCGCACTAACATATTTGACATTTAGTGAGACTTAAAGTTCAATTTGTCAAAAAAGTTAATGTGACATGGTACCAAAGTGTATACATATTAATGCTCATGACCTTACATACGAGTACTTACAGCATATGAAAGGAATAGACAAATCAGAATCAGTATATAGAGCTTCATGATTAGTTTTAACTTGAGTCTAACCCAATTGCATAAACATATTGATTGAATTCATATTGCATATTGAAAGAATTTTGATTGGAAAAAAAGCATTATTTCGACCGCTGGGAAAATTATAGGTAAGTATTTGAAATTAGTTACAGAGCAACAAACATCTTTTGGCACGTGGGTATAATCAGAATTAGCGCCGCGGCAGCATCTAATGTCCGACCGAACTTTCGGTTTCGGCGAGTTTCGGTGCTCAATTGCAGCTTCGATTTCGGCAGCAAACCTGCCGAAACTGGACGGAACCGAAACTATGAGTGTAATCTTGAAACGGCTTTCAGGAACGATTGGCATAGTGAATCATCATCATCACTAATTTAAGAGCCACGGTCTTGTCGGTGTAGCATTGTCCATGCGTGCTGCTTTACTACTAATACATGCGGCTTTTTTTTTGACGTGACTTACTGTAGATTTGTCGCAGATCGCATTAACTACTTGGCCGGACAAATGGGGAGCGCTGAAGGCTGTCACCCGCTACAACGTTTATTTAAACATTTCAGACTCGGAAGTCACTCACCATCGTTTGTAGTACAATCAAGAAGACATTCTATTATTTTTTTGTTACGTTCGCGTTGTCACTAACACCCTGTATTTTCATTGACGTATTTTTTACCTTCTGCGTACACAAGTGCCGGCTCCGCTTTTGTACCTATGTACAGTTATGAGCAATATAATGTACCCACTTTAGGACTCTGTCGCACTAACATATTTGACATTTAGTGAGACTTACAGTTCAATTTGTCAAAAAAGTTAATGTGGCATGGTACCGAAGTGTGTACATATTAATGCTCGTGACCGTACTTATTGAGGTTTGAGGTTAAATAAAAGAAATAGTTTATCGATTCATTTTTATTTAAAACCCAAAAAAAGCTGAGGAAAAATAACAAACGCTCATGAGTCAGAGGTACATCCATCATAAGATGAACTAAGAACCTTACTGAGATTCCAGTAGATTCTGGTCATGAGCCGTATTACCGTCTATAATGGTCAAGCAAACTGTGTTAGTGAAAACTGCACTTAAGATAAATTAATAACTCATTGGTGCAAATCGGGGGTGAGGTAAACCCAGCTCAGCCGCTTGTGGGGAGCGGAGAGTTGCCGTTCTATACTTAGTATTACTTACTCCTTATTTTATGATGCCATGTCTAGCATCTTACCCCGGGAAAGGTGATAGATTCATAGGGTCAAATTCAGGAGGATAAATGTTCCACTTACAGCGATAATCGTTGTTGGAACACCATGGAGGAAGAAAAGGAAACTTAAGCTGTTTATATGCATCATTCTCGGGAAGTGGGACCACAATCAGGACTCCAATTAAACTAGCGTCTCGAGATAATTTTTGGTATTTGCTAGGGTCCGAGCCCGCTGACACGTCACCAGGACTTATCACGTTTTTAGGGATTTTATTTGGGATTCTTTTCTTTTGGTTCTTTTTTGGAAACTGTCTCTTAACGTGTTTTTGTTGGGGTTTTCCTACTCGAGTTCTTAGCCTATTAAGGTGTGTATTTTGTTTGGGATTGGCCACATTGCTTGCAAATAATTCGTCACGAAAGTCCCGACGACTTAAGTCTTTTGATTGATAGTTTTCAGCTTCGCTGGTTGCATCTTGACTCTTTTTCCCATTGGCGTAAACGACATCATTTCTGTCTTCATCAGGTTTCACTGATTTTTGTTTCTTATTCTGCTCAGCAACAATACATGTCTGAAATAGGAATTTATTATCGAGTTTTGTGAGTTCAGATGAAATCGTGTAAATTCGTGTAAAATGTATTTCTACAATCTGTATCATTCATCTTATATACAGAGTGTTAGTGAAACTGCAACGAAAACTTTGGGGGTGATTCAGACCATGATTCTGAGTTCTGAAGTGGAATTTACTGACGGATATTTTTTTTCTCTTAACAGTTTTCTTTTTTAATTATTTTCAGTCCCATATTGTTCTTCTGTGTTCAAATTTATTTTTGAGCAATCCACCCACTAAATCCAATAGGTAATAGACACTATCGTGCTATGTCTGTGACCAGTTAGCCTAGGTGGTCAGAACAGTGTGTCGCGTACAGTCATCAGCAATATAATGTACTCACTTTAGGACTCTGTCGCACTACCATATTTGATATTTAGTGAGACTTACAGTGCAATTTGACATGGTACCAAAATGTATTCATAAAGAGGCTCGTGACCGTATGCCTCTGTAAAACTATGATGTCGTTTGGGCATTTGACTACTTGACAGTTGTAACAATAAAATATGAAATATGTCGGATAATGGTAGTTTATCATTTAACGATAATTATCCAATACTTCTTTTTATTAAGATTATTTATATATATATTTTTTTTTTACAAATTAGGAATGCTTTTTTTATCTGTGTATTACAAAACCCGAAACACGGGCGGCCATGATTGAGCTTCGTGCGTAAACAAAAACTATCTGTCAGGTTTTAAGTTATACTGTTTGACAGTTTCTTTTTTTGTTGAAATGTGACGTCACTGGGCAAACTGTCACGTGACCAACCGTTTTCGCGCGAAATTTAAAACAATTGAAGTTGTGTTTGTTTTTAAGTAAGTAAAGAAAACTTTTTCGACAAAATAAAATATTTTAAGACGTATAAAATTTATACTATAAATAAGCAATTGTATTTTTTAAAATACTTATCCGAAAACTGTCCAGTAGCCATTTCCCTCGCCGTCAAGCTACGGAAGAATGCGAAAGCGTGCCCTTAGCTTTGGCATAACGGCGGTAATACGGACACCCGCGGAGTTCTAGTCGGTTCAAGCGTGACATATTATGCTAATACGGTAAGCATTTTAAGCACCCGGTATAAAAAATAAACTTGCTTCACAAGTTAGTCAAAAAGATCACTAAATCTTTTAAGGGGCAATGTATACGTTTTTACAATAAGATTTCTTATTGTAAATAAGATTTATTATTGTAAAAACGTATATATACATTGCCCCTTAAAAGATTTAGTGATATTATGTAATCGACTGACTTGAAAAGCAAGTTTATTTTTATTCCCCATTTGTCCGGCCATGTAGTTAATGCCATCTGCGGCAAATCTACAATACGTCACATAAAAAAAATGCAATAGATTTCCATTGACATTCAGAATTTGCCTTTCAACTGTTTTAAGACAGTAGTTAAACAGAAACTTTGCTAAAAAAGGTTATTATAAGGTTAGCGACTATTTAGAAGACATGAATGCGGGATTAACTGTCTGAGAACTGATATTAGGCAGCTAAATTACTCAATTGTATAAGAATATTTTCTTTTTTTGAAAAAAAAAAAGAACGTCTAGGGCCCGGGCAGAGGTTTTTCTTGCAGCTTCTTTTCCCCGGCTATACAGGTTGTGAGAAGCTGCAGTAGTTTTAGGCGGATGAGACGTTCGTTATGTAAAAATTGACGATTCAAGGTGTAACTATGTTACCTACTGAATAAAGATATTTTTGAAAATCCCTCAGAAAAAAATATACCTACTTACAGCAAATGAAGACATCAACAGTAACGGTACAATACTGTATAAAAGATTCATTTTAAAAATATAATATCAACTTATGTGTTTTGAAGACCTCAAAAATTTAACTTGTAATGAATCTAGCAACAGGCAAAGATATAATTGATTTCTTTTTAATTAAAGAGATAATTCATTTATGCACTTCCAAAAAATAATGTTCTACAAGTTGTCTTCACGGATTAAACTGCAATTTATGATACATACATACATACATAAACTCACGCCTATTTCCCACCGGGGTAAGCAGAGACTATAGAATTCCATTTGCTTCGATCCTGACACACTTCTCTTGCTTCCTCCACATTCATCAATCGCTTCATACACGCACGCCGGTTCAGAGTAGATCGTATTGAACCTTTTCTAAGGACATCTCCAATTTGATCATCGTAAGTCCTTCTCGGTCTTCCTCTGCCAGCCCTACCATCAAATTTCGCTTTATATACCGCTTTTGCAATTCAATTTATGATGTAGGTAATATATTTGGCTAGCTTTCTACTATTACTATTAGTCACAATGGTCCTGTTGTCTCGAAGTATAATCAGAAGGATAAAAAAGGCCACATCGAAGCAATTCATCTAAAAAGCAATATTGCAATTTTACATTTGCGCATATAAAAGTAAGTGCGCAGTGCCAACAAATGTCAGAATGCAATATTACATTTTTAAATGAATTGCTTCGATGTGGCATTTTTCACCTCCCAGTTCACGAATTTAAATGATCGTTTTCATAATAATATTAAAATGTATGATATCGATTTTATTTCTACTCGAATAAGTAATCGATTTTTAGGTTACCTATTTATGTCATAGCAACACTGGCATGAAAAATGTTTATGCTTATGGCGGACTGTTATTTATATTATGAAAAAAAAAAAGAAATATTTTTTCGAGAACAAAATGAAAGTCACACATAACAGATAATATTCAGAAAACATGAGTATATGAGTGTGTTTTCAGAGATAATTGTCAGTAACATTTTTCTTCAGTTCTGAGAACCGTGGTAGCTCAGTTGGTAGAACACTTGCCTCTCACTTTGAGGTCGCAGGTTCGAATCCAGCACAGGCCTAAATCAATGATTGTCGAATTTGTTTCCGAATTCATATTTGTATCATAAATGATTATCAAGTGCTCAGCGGTGTAGAAAACATCGTGAGGAAACCCCATTCCCGAGAAATGCATTTTCGGAGGTATGTGACCTGACCTGTATTAGGCTGGTTTTTCCTACGCGATTTGGAAGGTCAGACAGCCAATCGCTTCTGTAAAAAACCAGAACCGTCAAATCTTCAGGTTAGGTAAGTGGACCCTGTGAAAAACGGGATAATGCGTTTTTCCAGTCTTCCCGTCTATGCGGAGGGAGAATTATCACTTAAGTCTTATGATGCTTTTATATTATTCTAATTATCAGTTATGCTATATTTTTCAAATCCGATGCAGATATTCAGATACTGTTGTGAGGGAAGCAAAATTCTTAAATTACTATGTGCTTCCATTTTGAATCCAAATGAAAGCAACAAGGAATCAAAATGGGCTATTTTCTTTTGCAAACAATTTATTCGGCAAAATACATTTATTAATACTTTAGGTTAGGTTAGGTTAGGTTTAGGTTAGGTTAGTTTAGGTTTAGAATAGGTATATATATTATATTTGTAAGTATGTTATATATTTATTTGCATGTATTTATTGGTAATAAGTTGTACTTATAGGTTGTACCCGCAATCTATCAATTTATTTATTTTTACATTTTTCCTCACCTTATGGTTGCCTGGAAGAAATCGCTTTAAGCGATAAGGCCGCCATTTGCCATGTACTTAATTAAGAGACTTTTTGTAATTATTTCTTTTTTATTTTGGTGCAATAAAGTGTATTTGTATTGTATTGTATTGTATTGTATTGTATTGTATTGTATTGTATTGTATTGTATTGTATTGTATTGTTTACGGAAATAAAAAAAAAACAAAAGCGGACAACGGACGAAGCGACATAACACAACATAACATCACTCCTGTATTCCTAAAGGTGTAGGCAGAGGTATATTTCATATGTGCTCAATCATTTCATGAAATGGTCATATTTCATGAAATAGAATATCATTCGTTGGCCACATCATTATGTAGTTTGGCCAAATCAATTAAACACAAAACGTTTAACGATATGAGCAACTAAATGCATGATTACTTCATGACATGGCCAAACGTTGGCAATCATATCGTAAAATTAGTAACATTATCCACCGATAGTGGCGCTGGTGTCGATTATATTTAAAACTTGATTGATATTATAATCGATAAATCAATATAATTGTTCAATTTTCCATATTGAATAGGTACATAATTTTGAACCTAAAAAAATAACCGACTATTCGCATTTTTATTACACCACATAGCATGGACACCGCCTACATTAACGATATGACCAAACGTTGATTGAAATATCATTAAACGTTGACTTGTCAACGATATGGTCAACTTGGCCATTTCATGAAATATGACCATTTCATGAAATGGTCGACCACTTCATGAAATGATCAATTTTACGATGTGGCCACGACTTATATATATCCATATATAGTGCTATCAATATAAAATATAAAATAAGTAAATGTACAAAGAAGTGAGATAAATATACTCTTTTGTACGTTCATTTGTACGTAACAGATATAAAAAGGCACAACAGGCGGCCATAAAGCCGATATCGATAGCCGATAGTTTTCTATACTACTGATTACGGACAACACTATAGATACGATATAGATAGTATCGATATTTTTATTTGGAACTAATTTGCTGTCTCCTGCAATCTTTAAAACTAGACTGAAGTCTTAGTTACTGGAACATCAATTTTATGACATAAAAGAGCTTAGTCATAATTGACAAAAATGTTATATAATTATAATTGTTATATAAAGTAATATTTTAAGTTAATGGTGTGAGTAATATGTAATAATATTACCCTTGGTATATTGGTGGTTTTGTCTATTGACACTGTTTATATGTATTTCTTCTTGTATTTGACTTGTAACGAAATGTTATTAGTAAAGTTCTGTATTCTATCCTGTAACAGTTTTCATAAGTTCTGCTACCGCAAGAACACCCCAAACAAGTGCACCGAACGCCAATTTTCTCTGCTTATTGTTCTTGTTAGGTGCATTATGATAAAGCTGTTTAGGTGCGCCATTGTCGGGAAGTGGGATCACAATTAGGACTCCAATTAAACTAGCGTCTCGAGATAATTTTTGGTATTTGGTAGGGTTCGAGCTCGCTGTCACGTCACCAGGACTTATCACGTTTTTGGGGATTATATTTGGGATTCTTTTCTTTTGGTTCTTTTTTGGAAATTGTCTCTTAACGTGTTTTTGTTGGGGTTTTCCTGCTCGAGTTCTTAGCCTATTAAGGTGTGTATTTTGTTTGGGATTGGCCACATTGCTTGCAAATAATTCGTCACGAAAGTCCCAACGACTTAAGCCTTTTGATAGATAGTTTTCAGCTTCGCTGGTTGCAACTTGACTCTTTTTCCCATTGGCGTAAATGACATCATTTCTGTCTCCATCAGGTTCTACTGATTTTTGTTTCTTATTCTGCTCAGCAACAAAACATGTCTGGAATAGAAGTTAATTATCGAGTATTAGGTGCCTATTATTTTGTACAGTCTATTAATCTAATATACAGAATAGACAGAAATAGGGTCCACATAATATAAGCGTCGTGGTTCACGCCGCGACTTATTATCTCAGGAAGTCCACCACTATCTTATGATCATTTCGACAAACATCCGTCTTGCTTTTTTGTAACTGTTTTAGTGGAAATTTGATATGATGTTGTCGTCTTTTTTTTTGTGTGTGGCGTCCTTTTATAATAAACTATTTCTATTCTATTCTAGAATGTTAGTGACACTGTAACGAACAAATTTTGTTCAGGTGGGGTTTCTCGGATGGCTTGGACTTAAAGTGCAAGTGCGGCATTGTTTCGCAAACGATGGTACATCTTACATCGTGTCCTGCGTGCCCGAAGACCTGCACGCAGGAGGATCTGATGAGCGCTGCAGATAGCGCCATACTTGTTGCCAAGTTCTGGGCCGATACTATTTAATTTGCCATCGACACGATAAGAAGAAGACTGTAACGAAAACTTTGGGCGATGATTCAGACCAAGTTTCTGAGTTGTTGTCGAGTGGAATTTCCTGTTGGAAAATTCAGTAATATATCATTGTATTTTTAAAATATTTTCAGTCTCAAATTATTTTTTATGCTGCATAGAACCCTACGCAATGCAAATAAACATTAATTACGTTACATTCATCATCAGCCCATTAACATCCCCACTACTGGGGCACGGGCCTTCCCTATGGATGAATAGGGAGATCGGGCCTTAAACCATCACGCGGGCCCAGTGCGGATTGATGGTTATTAACGACTGCTAATGCAGCCGGGATCAACGGCTTAACGTGCCTTCCGAAGCACGGAGGAGCTCAAGGTGAAAACTTTTTTTTTGTGATCACCAAATCCTATGACCGGCTTTTGCGAAAGTTGCTTAACTTCAACAATCGCAGACCGAGCGCGTTTACCGCTGCGCCACCGAGCTCCTCATTACCTTAATTATCTTATATTAATTTGCATCTGATGTATCATCATCATCAGCCCATTAACGTCCCCACTGCTGGGGCACGGGCCTTCCCTATGGATGGATAGGGAGATCGGGCCTTAAACCATCACGCGGGCCCAGTGCGGGTGGATGGTTATTAACGACTGCTAATGCAGCCGGGACCAACGGCTTAACGTGCCTTCCGAAGCACGGAGGAGCTCGAGATGAAAACTTTTTTTTGTGGTCACCCATCCTATGACCGGCCTTTGCGAAAGTTGCTTAACTTCAACAATCGCAGACCGAGCGCGTTTACCGCTGCGCCACCGAGCTCCTCAATTAAAAATAATAATTTAAATGTTTACTCACGAACATAGTTAGTCAGAAACAAAACGTACATTTAAAATAGATAAATGAAACTTTTTTAGGCTATGTAGCTTTTAAAAACTTACATACATAATATAAACAGCCTAGACACGTCCCACTGCTTGGCACAGGCCTCCCCTCAATCTACCGGAGGGGGTATGGAGCATACTCCACCACGCTGCTCCAGTGCGGGTTGGTGGAGGTGTTTTACGGCTAATAGGGACCAACAGCTTAACGTGCCTTTCGGACAATCAGGTTATTAGACAGTCTCACAAAGTGATTTCGCCAATGTCCCTAATTATCTTAAATTAATTTGCATCTGATGTATATGGTTGGTTATTTGCAAATAAAGGTATATTAGGTATGCGATGTTGCAGATACCCGTTTGCAAGTTTGAATTGTATAACGCATAATAGGTTATTGTAAGTTATATCGGTGTGTGTGTGTGTGTGACGAGATGTGCTCACGCTGCGTAGCTACACTCAACTAATTGTTGATCTTGGATAATAATACTTCTTTGTACGTCACGCCAGTGATGATGGCTAGTCCACGTTCAAATGGCCCTCCATTTTGGTGGACAGTAAATTGTATTAGATTAAGGTTGTTATTTTTATTTAATAAAAGAAAAAAAAATGAATTGAATTGAAATCTGTACAGCGCCATCTATGTTATTTTTGGAGATCGTAACCTGGGAAGTCCCTCATGAGCGCTGTGCGTCTCTGTTGCGCCGTGCGCGTGCCAGCCCCAACACCATCATGAGCGCATTGGTGGACCGGTACGACTCGCCGCTGCTGAACCGCTGGGTGCGATTGCACGCTGTTACATAGCTGCCCGCGGCTTCGGTGATTCGGGCCGGTCTCTTGTGTTTTATTTTTATGTTTTATCGTCTTTCGAATCTGTTACTAATACTAGGTTAAGCCTTTTGTTACTAACTAAATATGGACTAGTTTCCGAAATAAATATTTTGAATTTGAATTTGAATACTTACAGCAAATGGAGAAATCAATAGCAGCTGTAGGATACTGAAGAAAAGATTCATTTTAAAATAACACCTGTACGTCTTTTGAAGACATTAACCGTTGAATTAATGACTATAGCAGCAGACGAAGACATAATTGATTTAATTTTTTAATTAAAGAGATAAGTCATTTAAGTATTTGCAATTAATAATGTTCTAGAAGGTTTCTTCACTCCAATCATTTATGATGTAAGTAGATACTGGTGCTAATTCTTGTAAATACCATCTAATTTTATTTTAAGTTATATCTGTCATTTTCTTATCCGCCGAGAAGGAAAGGGACGGGTAATCGACAAGCATAAAATTTATGGAACACACGTCAATTTCAAGCACAAATCTAAAACAGCTGTCTAAAAATTTTACACCAGTCAATAACCCGACACAGTTAAGTAGACAGCACGTCAAACGGATTGCATACCAGCGACGTAACTTTTTGACTCGCCCGGGTTATTCATTCATTTACTCATTCTTACTAAAATTAAGAGCTGTGAATCATCCATCCCTTTCCTTTTTGAGGGATATGAAAATGACGGATATAACTTAAAATAAAATTAGGCGGTGTCTGCGGGAATCGAGGCCATTATTTGCTAGTTTTCCGCTGTTACTAAGTCACTGTAGATCTGTGTTATACCCGCATGCTTCACAAACGGGGAGCGTCGGTTCCAATCCCGGTGCTGGACTTGCACGAATAAGTTATTAATTTACTTTAAGTGCAGATTTCACTAACACGGTTGCCTCGACCATTATATACAGCGATACGGCTCACCTATCACGTTGGTCTAACAGAAAGCTCCTTGAGGTGTGGATTCTTAATTCTTGCGACGGATGTATGGTCACGAGCATTAATATGTTACCATGTCACATTAACTTTTTTGACAAATTGAACTGTAAGTCTCACTAAATGTCAAATATGTTAGTAAGATAATATGTGTGTGTGTGTGTGTGTGTGTGTGTGTAAAAAACATTAGAAAATATTTCGTAATGTCATAATATATTTTATTATATTCACTGACTACAATTCATTTGACTACAATTCGATATACTCTGCATGTTTAACACGGATAAAGGTTCAAAAACAAAGACATAAACTGCAATGTACAGCATTTTATTTGCAAAATAAATGTTTCTTCTTTCAAAATACGCACAAAGTACATAAAATTATGTTTTCATATCGCAGGCTCAATTGCCTTTTTTATCAGTATGCTATAGCAATAACCCTATGTTGCAATCACGTTATACCTAGGTGCTTAACATAAAATACAAATTGATATTTCTGAAGGAACATAACATTTATGCCATTTGAATCTGAGTGCTTGAAGAATTCGTATAAAATATTTACAAGACATAACATTTGTATTAATATTCAAGCACGGGTGAGTGCTATAAAAAAAAACCAAAATAAAATAATAAATAAAATCAAAATAAACCTTAAAAAATAAATTAAAAAAAATCTTACAAATCTTTATATTTTAATTTTAATAATTTAAAAAATGGGTTAGAACACCACCATGACATGATACCAAGAGTCGTTAAAGGACTGGATACTACAAATTATCCATATGTCATATTTATTTGTATCAGGTGTGAAGGGGGATTCGAAACATCTAGAATCTACGCTCATTCTCTAATTACAGAAAAATGGGTGCTAACAGCAGCGCGCTGTTTGGAGATAGTTCAGCATGAGTTACATCCAGAAGTGATTATGTTTGGAGATTTAACACTGCGCTGGCAAACAGTACCTACAGCAAAATATTGAAGTGTGTAATACATCCAAGTTACAATTTTCAAACCCTTCTTTGGCTGAAGAAGAATCTGATCATGATTACGCACTTGCAATAGTTAAAGCTGTTTCCATTTAAACTTACGGGAAATGATCACCGATCGATTATAGAAGTTTGCATGGCCGACCAGTCCTTTACATTGGAGGAGGTTCAACGGCTGGGGAGAGCAAAAGAAACTCTGAAAAGTTATATCACATTGATGTGAAAGACCAATGACGACCTCTTCAAATAGGTCATGCGATTGTTACTTTTTGTGATCAGTCTGAGAAAATACAGGTGCCTCAATTTGCTTACGATCTAAATGCTCCACAAAATCGCAGATAATTGATTATGGAGACTCAGGGGGACCTCTCCTATGCCGAGGGAACATTGTAGGTGTCTGTAAAAGTTCAGAATATTATTCTTTCATATATAAGGCAGTTAGCTCTTACAACGACTGGATAAGAGATGTAATTTTAAAAGAACGCTGAGCCACAAGGAATTATCTACGAAGCAGAATTATCTTAATGTTCATATCTTAAAAACTACTGTTATATGTAAATACATCGTATAAAATGTTGTCAAATTAATTTACATTTACTTACTTATAAATAAAATAAAACCTATTAAAATGTAATAAAATTGTTGTTTGTCTTGTTGATGTGGGTAAGTATTTCTCTAAATACAATAAAAGTATAATTTACTAATTTATTTAATTTAGAAAATCTCTTTGCATCTTAAACGAATTGTTTTTTTTTTATTTGTGAATATGGGTCATTGTCTTGTGGCGTAATATGTTTTTTTTAGTCTTTTATTGACTTTAACAAAATTTGTTATGCCAGCCGCATCGATCAAGACTGACTAAAACTGATAAAATGATAAAAAAAAAACATATTTAATTCATGCCCCCACCCACAACAGCCTAAGATGTGATGCAGTTGTGAATGAAAGCATAAATCAAATATGGATAGTCAATAGTTTCACAATAGTAACATATTCGGTCCAAGGGCTTAGAAAATTGTGTAGTTTTCTAGCTCAAAGTTAAATTATGAAATTCTAATTACTAAATACAGACAGATCTAAAGGTGACAAAAATGGTTTTCTTTTTTCTATTTTTACTTACTTATTTATGAATTTTTATATAGAAAAATGTAATATTTTTTTGCATACCAGCGAGATACCTTTTTGATTCGCCCGGGTTATTCATTCTTTACTCATGCCTCTTTAAAGTAAGAGCTGTCAATCATCCGTCTCTTTCCTTTTCGTTGGATAAGAAAATGACAGGTATAACTTAAAGTAAAATTAGGAGGTGTCAGCAGGAAGCGGGGCCATTATTGTCCTAAGGGCCATTGTAAGCATTGTACGTTTGAGGTGGAGCTGCTGATTTCTTCAAGTGCCTCCCAATCACTGAATTAATAAAGTCATCATCCGAAAAGTATTTTGAGCTAACGGTACACGTTTTAGATGGAAGCCATCTTCCTGCATGCTACCCATATGTCACAGATCTATAATAAAAATAAATTAACAAAAACTTGACCTCAAAATGTGTCCAATAAAAATCAGGAAAACATATACAGGGTGTTAGTGACATCGTAACGAAAACTGAGAGACGATTCAGACCATGATTCTGAGTTGATATCAAAATCATAATTATTTTTGATTTTTTAAATTATTTTCAATTCTATATTTTGCGACGGAAAATTCCACTAAATGTCAACTCAGAATCATGGCCTGAATCATCCCTCAAAGTTTTCGTTACGATGTCATTAACACCCTGTATAATATTTTTTATACTTACGTTCTATTTAAAGAGAAATCCTTGTCTGTTCTGTGTATGTATCTATATTTTCCATAATTCTATTTCTTGGTCTAATATCATAAAAGTAGACTCTGACAGTTCAAGCACACCAGTAGAGTCCGCACCACGAAAGAAGACTCGCGGGCACTGCACTAGTATCGCAGTATCTGCATAGAATTAATATAAATTGTCCTAAAGTAAGTTGTTAGGTAGGTTGTGTTGTTAGTTGCTGTTGTTTCTTGTTGTGTTGTTGTTAGTTGCTGTTGTTTCTTATTGTGTTGATGTTGTTGTGTTGTTGACACAGACCTTTAGTTCCATTAAATTCCGAGGGTCTTCCTTCGTGGCGCGTATTCTAACTGTGACACTGCACAACACTGTCGTGCGAAGAAATGTAAAAAAAAAAACAAAAAAATATCTTTTTTCTGTTTATAAAGACCTTAGCAAATAATTACTAATAGCACGCTGGTCATAAAATCTTTTTTTATGTTCACTGGAAAATTGAACTTGATTGAAATTCGATATACATTGCGGGTTTAACAGTGACAAAGGTACAAAAATAGAGCCATAAACTGCAATGTACTGCGTGTATTTTTAAAATACGCAGAAAGTACATGTACACAGAAAATAATGTTTTCATATCCAATTTCCTTTTTTATCAATATGCTATAGCAATAACCCGATGTCGGATAACGGCCTCTGTGGTCCAATGGTTGAGCGTCGGACTCACGATCCGGAGGACCCAGGTTCGTACCCCGGTGGGGAGATATTACAAAAATCACTTTGTGATCCCTAGTTTGGTTAGGACATTACACGCTGATCACCTGATTGTCCGAAAGTAAGATGATCCGTGCTTCGGAAGGCACGGAAAGCCGTTGGTCCCGGTTACTATTTACTGATGTAAGTGAGTACTCGTTACGTGAGCCATGTCAGGGGCCTTTGGCGGCACAATAGTAACCATGGCACCAGGGTTGATGAGGCTGGTATTCCACCTCACAACCCACATGATAAGAAGACCATGGATGGATGTACGATAAACTGCAAAAGTCCAATCAGTTTCTTGTAAAGTAATAAATTAACTGGTTGCACTTGAGGCCTCCTGGTTACATGTCGTTTCTGTTTCAAAACCACCTACAAAAACATAAATTTTATAATTATGATAGCTAATGGTTCATATAATTTCAAGACTAATAATTCGCTGGGCTCAGTGACTGAACTTTTGCTCTTTGATTGTACTTGTTACTACGAGTATCCCAATATAATCATGAGCTTATGATTTTGCAACAAAAGAAACATTTACTTACTAATTAAAACTTTTATTGTACGTTCAAATAGAATATTTGTTTAAGTATTTATCAGAGTAATTAAGTACATTGCTAGCCTAAATATTTTGCAAAAAATCCCATTTCTGGTGTCGTTTCCTGAAAAAAATTAAAAGTACTTACATACTTTTTTCCTTGTCTTACTTTTAGATTTATTATAACAATATATTTTGTCTGACATTTACACATTCATTAGGTAGGTCAAATATAAATATGAAATTCTGATTACTAAATGAAGATCGATCTAAAACTGCCAAAAAAAGTTGTCTTTATCCTAAATAACATACATACATAACATAAACAGCCTATATGTATACGTCCCACTGCTGGGCACAGGCCTCCCCTCAATCAACCGGAGGGGGTATGGAGCATACGCGACCACGCTGCTCCACGCTGCTGCTGTTTCCTAAATAACTGGTTTTTAATTTTTTATCAAGATAAATGTAATAATGTGGGTTTCCTCACGATGTTTTCCTTCACCGCTGAGCACTTGATAATCATTTATGATCCAAACATCAATTCGAAAACAAATTCGACAATCATTGGTCATTGGTTGGTTTTGGTTGACCTCTGCTGGGAATTGAACCTGCGACCTCAAAGTGAGAGGCAAGCGTTCTACCAACTGGGCTACCACGGGTCATCGGATGATGGATAATGACCTGCATAAATTACACAAAGAAGGAAATAGGGTAAAATTTGCGCCGAAGCGAATCGGGTTGAGTTGCTAGTAATAATTGAAAATGATTTGCCATACCGGTTCCGGTTCAGTGGACTATGGAGGTGAAACAAAAAAAAAACAACTATTGTCAGACAACAGGATCATGAGCTGATCATCCCCCTCAGTATTCGTTACGATGTCACTTACACCCCGTATAAGTACGTACGGTCACGAGAATTAATATGTATCTCTTTGATACCATGTCACATTAACTTTTTTGACAAATTGAACTGTAAGTCTCACTAAATGTCAAATATGTTAGTACGATAGAGTCCTAAAGTGGGTACATTATATTGCTCATGACTGTACGTATGGGTGTTAGTGACACCGTTCTAAAAACTGAGAGGAATGATACATACCACCTATTTCCCACCGGGGTGAGCAGAGGAATGGTCTAGACGAATTTTCGTTTTAAAACTCCAGAAAATATTAGTGTCTTTTTCTAATTATTTAAGTTCCATTTGCCACGAAAAATTCCACTTGATATTAACTCAGAATTATGAGCTGAATCATCCCTCTCAGTTTTGGGTACGGTGTCACTACTAACACCCTGTATTAGAATTTTATATTTTAGCTGAATATTAAAAAAATATATAAGATTAGTTTTTGACAGACTTACCAAGACTTCAGGTAAAAACAGGATATTCTGTGGATAAAAAGTTGAATTTAATTTCAGATGGCTAGCAGTTTAACTCATCGACTCAACGACCCCCAGATCTGGTAGTTATTTTGCCCCAAAGAGTCAAACTCAATCTTAAACTTGTTAACATAGTTATTTGACTCGTAAATTTTTACATACTTAAATATATTTTTTGTCTCATCCGCCTAAAACGAGTGCAGCTTCTCACACCCCGTAGTATAGCCGAAAGTAAGCCACAAAGAAAAAGCAAAATAAAAAAGGAAGGAAAAGAAGGAGAGGAAGTAGGAAGAAGAAAGAGAAGGAGGGGGGATGGAGAAGTACATAAACATAAACAGCCTATATACGTCCCACTGCTGGGCGCAGGCCTCCCCTCAATCAACCGGAGGGGGTATGGAGCATACTCCACCACGCTGCGCCAATGCGGGTTGGTGGAGGTGTTTTTTTACGGCTAATAGCCGAGACCAACGGCTTAACGTGCCCTCCGAAGCTCAAAACCTCGGCACAGGGCTCTAGACTTAATGAGTTTGGATCATAGGTAATTGATATCACGTGGTTGGGACGGAAAATTACACTTGATATTAACTCAGAATCATGATCTGAATCATCGCCCTCAGTATCCGGTAAGATGTCACTAGCATCCTGTGTATACATTGTTTATTGTTACATTGTTTTCTTACCAATGGATCAACCATTTTCTGTAAATAAGACTGTTGTTGTAACTGTTGTGATATTTGTTGTTGTTGCTGTTGTTGTTGCTGTAAATAACACAACGGCACTGTATTGGAGTGCTCTGTGGTTCAGCAGTTTGCTTCTCAAACGTGGAGCGCTAGCCAGTACCGGACTTGCATTAATAAGTTACTTATTGGTGCTAATTCCTGTCAACACCATCTAGTTATATCTGTCATTTTCTTATCCGCCGAAAAGGAAAGGGACTGGTAATCGACAAGCATAAAATTTATGGAACACACGTCATTTTAAGCACAAATCTAAAACAAACGTCTAAAAATTTTACATTGGCCTATATCCCGACAGAATTATATTAACAGCACACGTGAAACGGTTTGCATACCAGGGAGATACCTTTTTGATTCGCCTGGGTTATTCATTCATTTACTCATTCTTCCTAAAATTAAGAGCTGTCAGTCATCCGTCCCTTTCCTTTTCGTCGGGTAAGAAAATGACAGGTATAACTGAAACTAAAATTAGGAGGTGTCTGCAGGAATCGGGGCCATTAGGTAATTTTATTTTATAAGTAGTTTTCACTAACACAGTTTGCTCGACCATTATAGACGGCAATACGGCTCACCACCTATCACGTTGGTCTGACAGAAAGCTCGGTGAGTTGTCGGTACTTAGTTCATCTTGCGATGGATGTACCTACCTATCCCAATTGGGATATAGTCGTGAGCTTATATTATGTAGGTATGTAACATAAAGTTGTGGTGTCAGTCAGGGTTCTTATTGAACTGCCAAGGGAACCCTAAAATGCCTTAAACAACGACTACGTGCTTACACAGTAAGTAGTAGCCGGGACCAACTGCTTAACGTACCTTTCGACGCACGGATAATCTTCCTTTCGGACAATCGGGTAATCATCCAGAGGGGCTAACATGACCGAATCGAAGCAATTCATCTAAGAAAGCAATATTGCTATTTGACATATTTTTTAGCATTGCGCACTTACATTTATATGCGCAGATGAATTGCTTCAAAGTGGCGTTTTAACCCCCCTGCTATATCCTTACCAAACCAAAGAGATTACAATGTGTTTATTGCAATATTCCCGGGATTCGAACCCGGGACTTCCGGGTCGTGAGGTTGGCCTGTCTCATGTTTTGTGAGTATAATATTATTTTTTATTACCAATGGATCGCTTGTCTGCAAGTTGGATAGTTGTGACTGTGAAAGTAAAAGGGAATTCTGTTACGATCATATACAGTCTTGGAATCATAATTCTAGTTTTCCTCGATTGACTAAGAGCGAATTAAAAATATCCTAATTTAAAAAATAAACCGAATTTATAATCTGTAATGTTAAAAGTGACTATATAAAATATTTTTTTATTGAATACAATAATGCATCAGTCATCATCAATCAGCCCGCATCATCCCACTGCTGGGGGTCCAGCAGGGTTGCTGGGCCAAACTTCATACAAAAAAACCTCGTTTTACACAGACACTACACATTGACGTAATCGTACACGCGCATCTGTGTGTGTGACGTCTGACCCAATCCAAGGTCGTATTGGTGCAAAGCAGTGAGTGTCTGTTCTATGTTATATTTATTTATAAGAGAGAGCGAGGAGTGAGCGAGAGAGAAGGAGGATTGCGGAATGATAGGGAAATGGCGGACGGTTGTAGAGGAAAACGTAGAAAATTATAAATCGTTTTTAAATAAACAACGGTAAACAAATATAATCGTTTCCTTCATTAACCATCCCACAATTGTTACCATTATCGCTCATCATCATCAACGCATACTGGCCGTGTAGGACTTTGTTTCGTTGTTGATTGTTGTTATATAACGCTATTGTATCATTATTGTTTGTTGTTGTTTATTGTTATTGTTATTTGTTGTTGACTATTGTTTGCTGTTGTTTAATTGTTGTTGTTTTTTGTTATTGTTGTTGTTGTATCATTATTTTGTTGTTGTTTCGTAGTTGTTTATTGTTTGTGTTGTTGTCGTTGTCTTAGGATCTTATATCAAAAGTATCTGCGAGTTTATTTGTGATTAATTGTCGTTTTGCCCTTCTCATTATGGATAAGAGAGTACCTTCAATATCTTATCTTACCAATGGGTCACTTATCTGCAGCTGCGTCTGCTGTTGCTGTTGCTGTGAAAATAAAATATATAAGTACCCACTTATTGCTTATTTTTATTTCTATACCTTAGTACTGGTGCTGTTTCGTGAAGACACCCCATTTAAAATGAATGAGTGAATAACTCCTCCTCGTCACGATGTTTTCAATCACCACTGAGCACGATATAATTATTTATGTTCCAAACTTGAATTCGAAATCAAATTCGACAATCATTGGTTCTACCAACTGGGCTACCGCGGCTCTTGGCTTCGACAAATAAAAAAAATACAGGTATAAATTAAAGTAAAATTAGGAGGTGTCTGCAGGAATCAGGGTAATTTTTCGTGGTACCGAACTGAGCACAGTACCCTGCTAGCCACAAGTCGGTAGTGTGACTAGGGATCTATTGTATATATGTGTCTCTCTGTGTAAACTTCGATATCGCGTTTCATGACGGCATTATCGAATGTGGCGCCATCTGTTGCATTTGAGCGGAACTGGCGTGTCAATTAGATGGGTCCGCCACAATTCTTTCTCATATTCCCAGCTCTATGACACTTGACGGACGAATGAAACCCCTCAATGAAAAAGGAAAGTCTCTGTAACTGTACTATAATCCTGGCACATATTTTAGCTTCTTTCACTCTTATCATAGACTTCACACATTTTTTCAGATTGTTTTTTATAATTACCTACGTAGACCGTATGCCACGGTCAGAAAAAAAACAAGCAAAAAACTAAAGTACGCCCGTACCCATGGCAGTAGAATGTTCTCTTTTTTCTGTGAATATAAAAATGTCACTCAAAATACGTAACCAGCCGGGTCTGCAAGACAACCGCGCCGTGCGCGGCACGATATATATTGAGCGCTTCGACCAATAGCCGTTCGGCGTCCATCTACGTAGACAGCATTCGTATCGTTTATTGGTCCAACCGCTCGATATAACTCGAGCCGCGCGCGGCGCGGTTGTCATGCAGACCCGGCAGAATTAATAAAGTATGTCATTGAAAAAATAAATATATTACTAATTCGCCCATCCAGTCCTGGGGGATGAATTTGTTCTGAAAAACAATAATATATTTAAAATAATTATGTAATAAATAAATATGATAGCTTAGTGACCAGTGATGTGTTTGTTTGTGTGTTCCGGTTGTAAAAACTCTTTCTTCTTTTTTCAAATCACTGTATCTTCTCTGACCCTGTCTACCTAAAGGCTACGTAATAAAGCTCTTTTTATGTAATTTATGCATCTTTTTATTGCCGGTAACATTCATAAAGTGGAACATTCCAGAAACGGCACATCACTATTAGTGACACCTATATAACCTAACCCCACCCTCCGGTTGATTGAGGGGAGGCCTGTGTCCAGCAGTGGGACGTATACAGGATGTTAGTGAGATCGTAACAAACACTGAGGTGAATGATTCAAACCATGATTCTAAGTTAATATCAAGTGGAACTTTCCGTCGCAAAATTCATGTATTTTTTAAATTATTTTCATTCTATACTTTTGCGATGGAAAATTCCACTTGTACAAGTACATACAAGTAAATAGGGTGTTAGTGACATCGTAACAAATACTGAGGAGGATGATTCAGACCATGGTTCTGAGTTGATATCAAGTGGATTTCCCTGTCGGAAAATTCATGAAAATTTTAGTGCTTTTTTTAATTATTTTCCTTTCCATACTTTTGAGACGGTAAATATCACTTGATATCAACTCAGAGTCACGGCCTGTGTCATCCCTCAAAGTTTTCGTTACGATAACACCTTGTAATATTTATGTAAAATGAAACTGCGACACTAGCGCCCGTATTCTAATATATTAACTCCAACCTTCCTCAAATCCGTCCCCAGTTGAGGCGACCTCGAGGTTTTCCTCGAGTTGAGACATGACGTCATAATTTTCGAATTATTATCTTGGCAGTCCAAGAAAAGTGTCATAAAAGGAAGTGAAGGAATTGGCCTTTGATAGACAAGAATGGAGAATGCTACACCGACAAGAGCGTGGCTCTTAAATTAGTGATGATGTTGGCAGTATGATGTGCTCGACTCCAGTGAGTAAAGTCCTCAAGCCGAGGACGGAAATGGCAAACTTAGAAGAGTCGAGAGAACATTAGAATACGAATATTAGAAGTTGATGTTATATAATGCACCATACCATCGACTCAGGTAACGGGACTTTATCCGGCTTCTGTGGATATAACCATAAATATATAAACTCACGCCCTTAATACTAAGTCCTAAGATTGATAAATATGATGAACCTTATTGTGACAAGGCCAGCCAATAACAATTGATCATCATTTTATAAAGGACGCAATCAGTGTTGGATTTTACGACATTCCAGGAAACACAGGCAGTTAAACGTGTTGTTTGCTTTTTACTCTGTGGATATATTTTTCCACCAACCCGAATTGGAGCAGCGTGGTGGAGTATGCTCCATACAGTGCAGTGGTACGTATATGGGTTGTTTATGTATATTCACGAAAACCGCATCAAATTCGGTCTTCTAGTTTTAGCTTTGTACAAAAAAATGTTTACTACAGCGCCCCCTGGTGAGTTTCCACCGTAACAAACCTGTCTAAGTACATGCATCGATCAAACTCAAACCCAAATGAGAGGTTTACCTAGCTCAGCCGCTGGTGGGCAGCGGCGAGTTGCCATTCTATACGTAGTATTATTCCTTATTCTATGCTCCCACCATAAACACAATTCATATACCATCTCCTTACCGTCGTCGGTCGCCACAGCCTCCGTGGTCCAGTGCTGAAGCGTTAGGCACAAAAATGACTTTGTGATCCCTAGTGGTTAGGATATTACAGGCTGATCACCTGATTGTCCGAAAGTAAGATGATCCGTGCTTCGGAAGGCACGTTAAGCCGTTGGTCCCGGTTACTACTTATTGAAGTAAGTAAGTAGTCGTTATAAGTCATGTCAGGGGCCTTTGGCGACTCAATAGTAACCCTGACACCAGGGTTGATGAGGTTGGTACTCCACCTCACAACCCACACGAGAGAATAAGACCGTCGTGGGTAAAAATACAACCAACCATACCATATTGATTATATCTTCCCACTCTTGTTTGCTAAGTTTTTTCTGAAAATCAAAATACAGGGTGTTAGTGATAACGTACCGAATACTCAGGGGAATGATTCAGCTCATGATTCTGAGTTAATATCAAGTGGAATTTTCCATCACGAAATTCATTCTTTTTTGTAGTTTTTAAATTATTTTCAGTTCCATACCTTTGGGACGGAAAATTTCACTTGATATGAACTCAGAATGATCCTGGCGAGAATTTTGTGATCTCAGTTTAAATTGACATTGAAATTATTTGAAAGAAATCGAAGTTTTGCTGAAGAAACCCACGTAAGAAAGGCGATGATATCGCACATCTAGTTCTTTAAAGTCATAAATGTAATTTTTAAAATTTTACAGTAGAGCGCTTTAACGATTTTTGTTTTGCCATATCTATGTTAATTACTAAGTTAACTCAATTTCAGATTTTTTAACATTTATGACTTTTAAGAACTAGATGTGCGATATGCGAAAAGCTAGTAAATAAACATAGAATTCAAATTACCAAATCCAATTGACTAATTGCTCCAGCATGATCGAGATTTATACCCTGAAATTTTTATAAAAAATGATAAATCTGTGCATAACTTTTTTTTCACTTTTTGGAGATTTGCTGCGGATGGCATTAACTATTTGGCCGGACAAATGGGGAGCTCTGAGGGCTCTCACCGGGTACAAAATTTGCAGTATATTAGTATAATTTACGGTAGGCAAAAGGCCTGAGGGTGCCAAGTGAATTTAATGGTTTGTCGTAAATGTCTGGAGGTAAGTATAGTTAGTTTTCCGGCCAAGTAGTTAATGCCATCTGCGGCAAATCTACAATAAGTCACGTCAAAAAAAAAATAGTTGGTTTCAGTGGCGGCCTTGGCTTATTTAGGTTTTGCGAAACCTCAATGTGGCGCCAAAGTGCTGCTTAATAAATCTCAGAAGGGCGCCAACCCTACTCGATTACTTCTACATCCCCGATTCCGTAAAAGAACTTGGTAAGATAAAATACGATGTTTCAACTAGTGCGAGATGTTAAATATAATTTATAATAGGCACCTCATCGGCGCCCTTATCAGATTTATTAAGCCGCTCTGGTTGGCAATAGTTATCCGCGACTGTGCTAGTCGCTATGAGAAACGGATCCAGAAACCCCCAGAAACCTCCATGATGTCCAGGGCAGGTGTGCCCAACCCAGTTGTTCCGGTCTAGATACGGGGCTGCTGGCCAGGGTGAACCAGTCTTATAGATTTTGAACACCAGCCCCCCAGGGCTGCTACTAGTTAGTTTGATCGTTTTTTCTATATCCTCATTGATACTCGGGAATGTACACGTGAACTTAATTACATTAGTACTTATTGTTATGTAGGTACCTTTTGTCTCAATTTTTCTTGTACCTTTGAATACCACGTCTCCGTCTCAGACCTTGTAGGTTCTGCCTTTGAACAAAAAAAGGTGACATACCATAAAGAAATAGACTCACAATCACTAAGGATTTTTTTTTTCTAAAAAAGCGTCCGTACCGTGTTATAAATATTTATACCTACATTAAATTATGTAGGTAGTATAAGTTTGTTCAAATTAAGATGTTATGGTTGTTAAAATAAAAAGCAATATCGGTTGTACAGTGTCATCAATTCGCCCATTGCGACTAAAATCGATCTTGCCACGCCGTCGCTTAGTGACAAGATGCGTCGCTGAAACTTTTCTTTATATTTTAAGAAAGAAAATCGTTTATTTTAGAAGTAAGTAAATAGGTACACAGTAGTGAAGAATATAATGAATTTAAACCTTATCTCTAAAGCTCATCAGCTCAACAAGATGTTGTGACACTCACAGTTACATTACTTAGAAGTTACTTAGTGTTAGGTTTGGGGTGTAAGGTTCCTAATGGCTGTGAGGGCTGGTTATCTGAGGCGAAGGCTGAGAATGAAACGTCCAGAAGTAGGCACAATTCACTGAATTTAATTAAGTTCGTACAAAAAAGTGTTCACATTACAGTAGTTGAATGGAGAGCAAGAACGGAAGGGAAGTGACAAAAGTGTTGTCACACTAAAAAATATAAATTTAATGTTGGGGATGCCAACATGCTGCGGCCACAAAAGAAAGCTTTAGTTACGAGCAAAGTACTTTTATACAAAACAATTAGTACAAAAAACCAAAATTCTAATGACTTTAAACATTATACAAACAATTCAAAGCCAAACTAAACTGTATGGCAAAGCAAAAGCTAGCATATTAAAAACAGGTTTGTTATTGACTATAAATTACTTTACATAACAATATTATAGTGACAAACGCTAGTGGCTTTGAACAAACACAAATCTATCAAACAAACTAAACATTTTATGAATGAAATTTAGAACGTTAATTTATTAACTTGATAATGTTTGTGGTCGCATATAAAACGATATAAAAGAAAATCTAGTAACATTTATGCCTACAAATCGTTATTATGACAAAGAAATTGTACATTTGTAAAACATAAGATTACATTTTTTAAAGAAAATGTTAAATGACAGCATTCAAGCATGTAAGATACAAAAAATAATTATCAGTAAGTATGGATGTGCCTATTGACATAACATACACCATGACATAACATAGATACAACATTGTCCTAGTTAAACTTTAGTTACTTAACTATTTAAAAACTTTTACACCTAATCATCACAAAAGAAAAGGATCAATTTGACACAGTCATGCACTAAATAAAACTTTACACATACTCATTACAAAATAAAAGGAATATTTAAAAATATGCCATGTCCAAATTGACTTAATAAACATAACATACGTCCTTATCATAACATACCTACAATAGGTGGCTTAATAAACTTAATATCTAGTAAATAGAAAGGCAATAACGTTTATACTTAGATATTAAACATACACATGTTTCAAATAAAAGAAAAATGTATGTAGTACCTACTGACATCTGCACTTGACAGTACATACTTATTATTATTAATTAAAAAGACAACGCAGCGAGTACGCCTGCACCTCGGGAGCACGAAAATGGTATACATTACCCAGCCTAACACTTTAGAAAACAAGGTATAATAATGTGTATAAATGTATACTAAAGGAAAAATGTCTACATTGTAAATAAGAAAGTAAATTGTATAATGATTAAATAAGTTACATTATGAACTTTATTTAATGAGAACCTACTTCTATATAAGGCATTGCGTCTGTCATGTGGTAAAGAACCCATTAGTTGTTGAGACACATTCTTTTCTAATTTCCAACATACAATACACTTGTGTATGACTTTTTTGCCTTCCCTTAGTAAACCACGGTCATCAATGAATGGATACAAGGCCTTAATATTACTCTTTACAGTATTATTACATTTTAAAGAATATAATTCTTCTTTCATAAACTTTTGTTGTTCATATCTTAATATTAAATTTAATGATCTATTTAATTCAGAGCTAGATATGAAATTATGTTTTATTTTATCAGTTTTTGTGCGTGTGTTACTACAGAAACGTAAAATGTAAGCAAGAACCCTTTGCATTCTATTTATATCTGAATATTTATCAAGAAAATCAAGGTTTATGTCTGCCTTATCAGAGAGAGTACAAACCATTGCACTAGAGAACTCAGAGCTCCTTCTCACCTCGGGTAGACCGTCGGCCGTGTACTGCTCTTGTTGGGGAGCAACATACTTACTGTCATGGAGGAATAAAGGTGCTGTCCACCACAACTGGTTGCTCTCGAGCTCATGGGGTAGGACGCCTCGGCTCAGGCAGTCGGCAGGATTCTCGTGCGTGTTTACATATGCCCATGTATACTTACTGGTGAGCTGGGAGATCTCCTTTACCCTGTTTGCTACATAAGTATTTAATTTAGCAGCATTAGTCTGTATCCAAGCCAGAACAATCTGTGAGTCGGAGTATAATACAACATTGTTAATGGTCTTTTTTAATGAGAGTGTATCATGCACTCTGGTGATAAGCCTCGCAAGCAGCAGTGCGGCATTGAGCTCCAGTCGCGGCACGGTGAGACTCTGTTTGATGGGGTTGACGCGAGACTTCGAACAGAGTAAGGAAACATTCACATTACCTGTTGAGTCAACCACACGCAGGTACACACAGCAGCCGTAAGCAGCGGAACTCGAGGCATCGGCGAAACCTATCAGTTGCAGACATGTTGCAGTTTGTAAGCAGACATAACGATTGAAACTCATGGGAGCCATAATTGAAAGACTTTTATAAAACTCACGCCATAGCTTTCTTAAATCATCGTTAAGTATGGAGTCCCATTCAAGACGTGCTTCCCAAAGCTTTTGCATAATGACCTTAGCACTTACAACGAGCGGGCCCGCCAATCCTAGCGGATCAAAGAACTTACTTATAAAACTGAGTACTTCCCGCTTAGTGTCAGGTATGTTAGTGCCTGTATTAGGCGCAGAAAGGGTTAGTGTATCAGACTTAATGTCATAATTAACACCTAACGTTTTTATACATAAATTAGTTTTTTCTAAGTCAATAGAGTCGAAATACTGTTTGTCTGTCGGTATGTCGTGCAAAGCCTCAACTCTATTAGAAGACCACTTATGTAGCTGGAAGCCTCCCAGGTCCAGAAGCTTACAAAGTTGCTCTTTCGACTCTATCAATGCGTCTAAGGAATCATTGGTAGCTAAAATGTCATCTACATAAGTTTGATTCTTTAGAATGGATGATGCTAATGGAAAATCCTCTGCATATCGATCAGCTAATTCTATTAAGCAACGAGTGGCTAAATACGACGAGCTTTTTAGCCCATACGTAACGGTATTTAGCTGAATACATTCAACATTGTTGTCTGGCGAGTCACGCCAGAGAATGTTTTGCAATGGGCGATACTTTTCATTAAGACTAACTGCCCTAAACATGTGTTTAATATCAGTGACAAATACGTATTGTTCGAATCGAAATAGAATTAAAATGTCGAACAATTCTTTCTGTACTACAGGACCATTTAAAAGCAAATTATTAAGTGACACTTTTTTATTTGTTTTCATTGAAGCGTCAAATACAGCCCTGCATTTAGTACTTTTCTTATCCATTCTTACTACAGGATGGTGGGGCAAAAAATAAACTGGATCTGAATTTAAATCATATTGTGCAATGTCAATTTTAGATCCATGTCCCAACTCTAAATATTCATGAATGAAATCTTTATATAATTTCAATAAAACTGGATCTTTATGCAGCCTATTTTCCAAATTATGAAATCTCTTTAATGCAAGGTACAAGGAATCTCCCAGAGTATCATTGACAGAGTCGAGAGGCAACTTTAATGGTAAGGCAACTTCAAATTGGTTGTTAGTTAATTGTACATTCTCTTGAAACATTTGCTCACATGCTTCGTGCTCTGACACTTTTTCTGTGAATACCTGAGGCACATCTTCAGTCTTCCAGAATAGTGACATAGTGTCGTTAAGATCAGAATCACACGTAGTACAAAACAAAGATACCACCTTCTTGTTTGACTTTGAGGGGTGAGCAGGAAGGCTGGGGAGGTTACCCGCTATGACATGGCCGAACTGAGTGCTGAGTAGTGTTGGTGTAGGTGCAGACTGTGACGCATTAGGTGCTGAAGGTGCAGGCGACTGGATGGAGACAGGCTCATGTTGCAGTAACACCTGGAAAAATATGTCAGCTCCTATTAATATATGTATGTTACTCGGCTCATGAAAGTCTTTGTCAGCAAG
The DNA here is from genome assembly GCF_024362695.1 of Pectinophora gossypiella. Classification (NCBI taxonomy): domain Eukaryota; kingdom Metazoa; phylum Arthropoda; class Insecta; order Lepidoptera; family Gelechiidae; genus Pectinophora; species Pectinophora gossypiella. Next base: position 7,936,105 of record NC_065428.1, on the reverse strand, counting down.
GACAACATCGGGGGGCAGTATAAAATTGCTCATGTCAACCTTCTGCTGGGGCAACTTGGTTGTGATCCTGTCTAGAATGTAACAAGACACTTGTATATTAAAGTTTCGTACAAGAGAATGTATTTGAAGTGGCACATACTGATTTACATTACTGACAGTATTGCCAATACCTATAACACCTGACTTCTGTGTTTTTGTTTGTAACTGCAGTAATTGTACAAGCTCAGCAGTTACAAATGATACTTGGGCACCGCTGTCAAGAAGTGCTTTGACATGCACTTCTGTACCATCTTGTGCATAGAGCTTTACTCTAGCTGTAGGTAGGAGTACCTGTGTAGAAGAATTTGACAGCAGAGTGACTGGAGTAGGTGCTTTGTCCTCATGCAGTAGTGTGTTGTGCTTCTGCTTGCAAATGGAGCACTTGAAGAAGTACCGGCATGGTCTCTTTGGATGACAGGTAAGACAGATCTTGCATATATTATGTTTTGTTGTGAATGTGTGTCTGTCTGTAACATTCAGAAGTTTAAATTGGGCACAAGTAAATAATTTATGTGCAGACTTACAGAGTAAGCATGATGGTTGCGGCTTGGTCATCACGGGGTCTGCAGCTGGACGCTGGTCCTTCACAGCTGGAGGCTGATCCTTCACAGCTGGAGGTTGGCTCTTCACTGCTGCAGCTACCATCCTCGCCGGTGCTGTCTGCTTCTCATGGAGTGAAGAAGGCCGCTCTGAGTTCTCAAGTGCTAATGCACGTTTCTCTAGAAAGGTTATGAGACATTGAACGGTTGGTGTATCGACACTCCGCACCAATTGAAACTCCCTATTACATAAGAAATCTAGTTTCCGTAGTAACACACACAAAATGATTGGGTCCCACTCTTGTACATTACAATTTAAATTTTTTAAAGCAGCTAACTGTTGTTTTACAATTGAAATAAACTGTCTAATATGATGAGCAGTTGACCTTGAAACTTGTGGGATATCCAATAACATAGATATATGCTCATTTCTGATTTTATATTCATTGTTGTACCTGTCATTCAATATTTGTAAACTTTCAGCATAACTTTCACTGACCATAGGCAACATTTTAATCAAATCTAATGGTTCACTCCGCAGAAAAGTTCTCAGATAATAAAGTTTCTGTATTTCTTGTAAATGAATGTTGTCATGCACCATAGAATTGAAAAGGCACATGAAGGTTCTATAATCTGAGTACTTTCCCGTAAAAGGTGGCACTGTAATTTCAGGTAACTTAGTTGGCACATAATGACTTTGACTTTCGTTAGACAAAGAAAGTGAGGTTAATTGTTTAATGATCGTTAATGTGTGCAAGTATTTACTTTCGACAACGTCTGAATCCTCTTTATCACTGGGATCAAAACCCATAATTTGAAAATTACATTCTTCATAACGGCTGAACAAATTACGAAGTCGTTCTTCTTTAACAAGAAGGGCCTCCCGTGTCAACTGAGGTTCAGAAGTTGTGTCTTTTAATTGATTGTATAATTTAGTAATTGAACTTTTGAGTGAGCCTCTTTGCCTGTTTAAGGTGGATATATGGTCAATTTGTTTACCTGATGACAAATCCGTTTCCATTTTGCAAGATGTAACGCAGCTTTTTCTAGCACAACACAATAATATGTAAAAACTAGTTACGTAGATCTTAAAAATATTACTAGATCTAATTATAATTTGAACCGCACAACTGCATCTGTGGAGCACCGGTAGATGCCAGAGGCTATCACGGTTTGAGCTGTGGCAAGTCAGCGGGTCGTTTTCCTCGACACCACATGCTCAATGATATTATCCGCCGCGCCTTGGTGTCGGCCGGCATACCGAGCTCACTCGAGCCCCCTGGTTTGTGTCGCTCTGACGGCAAGCGACCAGATGGGCTAACTCTTACACCTTGGGAGAAGGGTCGCTGTTTAGTGTGGGACGCCACATGCGTCAGCACTTACGCGGCCTCTCACTTGCCCCGAACAACCCGGATGGCTGGTTCTGCTGCTGAATGGGCCGCTTTACAAAAACGGGCTAAGTATAAGGCTCTTGAAGGGCCATATATTTTCATTCCCTTCGCGGTGGAGGTGAGTGGGGTATGGTGCGCTGAAGCCAGGAGCTTTGTGCGCGAGTTGGGGCGGCGCCTCAGAAATAGTGGAGCGGATCCCCGCTCAGAATCGTATCTGGTGCAACGCATATCGCTGGCTGTTCAACGCGGAAACGCAGCCAGCATTATGGGTACATTTGCACCAGGTACGATTCGAGGCGGGCTTCTTAATTAATATAGTTTAGTTTAAGTGTACATAATTTATTTTATTTTCTGTTTATTTGTTTTAGTTTTATTTTAATTTTATTTGTTTTGTTTCATATTTTTCTAATATTTTTGTTATATAACTGTTTTGTTTATGGTGTAAATAAAAGTTTAACATTAATACGAAAAAAAAAAAAAAAAAAAAAAAAAAAAAAATTATAATTAGTATCTGAAAAAATATTTTATTACGACGTGGCACGAAACAAGGTGAGCAATCGACGCGAAGAAGAAACAAGATGGCGATTGGGCGTCGGCCGGAAGTCGTCGGCGGCAGGCGCGAGCGCGGGTGTTCAACGATGCACGCAGAATTTCGCGACCTCTTGAATTCTTGATTACGTCCCTAAACCACATATGTTTATGGTCGAGATTACCTTCTTGCTTGATTGATGTCGTGTCACGTAGAAATGTTCTATGCGTAGAATGTAAAAATGATGACGCAATAGAAAATAAAATGGATGACTCCCGTTGGAAAAAAAAATGTTTTCTTGCAGCTCACTGACTGAATGTAAATTTATGGCACTTCACGCCGCTTCTTCACGTGGCGAATCACGTCGGTTGTCCTTGGCGTATAGTTTTACTGCTCAAGGAGTTACTCGTACGAGATTTTTTAACTGCACACGTAACACACACTGCGGTTGGCTTCGTTTCTTCGTCCTTTTCCTCAGTCTTTTCGAAGGACCAATGTTAGTTTACTCGAAGGACCAATGTTAGGTTTGGGGTGTAAGGTTCCTAATGGCTGTGAGGGCTGGTTATCTGAGGCGAAGGCTGAGAATGAAACGTCCAGAAGTAGGCACAATTCACTGAATTTAATTAAATTCTTACAAAAAAGTGTTCACATCACAGTAGTTGCATGGAGAGCAAGAACGGAAGGGAAGTGACAAAAGTGTTGTCACACTAAAAAATATAAATTTAATGTTGGGGATGCCAACACTTAGAAAAGAACAGTTACTTAGAAGATTATTATTCACTTACTTGCATTAAATTGCCTAGAACGTCCAGCCAATTTGGGATTTCATTGTTTCTTTGTCTCTAAACATAAAATTATAGTACGCATTAATTGAAGTATTGGCATAAAATAAGGAATGAAACGACAACTCTCCGCTCCCCACCAGCGGCTGAGCTAGGTTTACCTCACCTCCTCTGGCAATACCCAGTAAGAACTTCGAATCATTTCTCAATAATTCTTCATTACACAAAAACATAATACTTAGGACATGTATAAACGGTACACATACACACAAAAAACTACACCATACACTTTAGACCAAACCAATGGCTCGCGGTTTGGGATATTATGCCGAATTAAAGTCAATTTCAAATAAATGTTACGAAAAAGAAGGTACATACTGCAAAATCTCTCTGATATCCATGACAAGCTCCTTCGATATCCATAAAAACACAAACCTGTAATGAAATTAATTTAGAACAATATACATCGATGTCTAGTATCAACTCCTCTTGGGCAGTGTATACATAACGAACGTATTATCCGCCTAAAACTACTGCAGCTTCTCACAACCTGCTATAATATATAGCCTATTATATATTCTTAGATGGCGCCTCAACTTTACCTCGAGTTTACTCCAGTAAAAAATGACGTCATTATTTTCATAAAAATATATTGTCATGTTGGCAGTATGACATGCTCGACTCCAGTGAATAAAATCCTCAAGTCGAGGGCGTAAAGCCGAGTCGATTGCACGATGTTTAGTGTACAGAACAAAAGGTTTTTGTTATATGCGCGATAGTGTAATAAAATATAATAATAAATAATAATTATAATAAGTATTGTTTATTTAATACTTACGTGGTATTGCTTTGGATTTTTAGCTACACCGTCCTGTGAAGAAAATAAATATATAACACACTTTTTTGGATATATTTTTTTACGAATATACTTTGTAATATATTTTTTAATATATACTTATATATTTTTATATTTATATATTTTTTTTTATATTTATTTATATATTTTTATATTTTATTTTATTTTTATATATTTTTTTTTTATATATATATTTTTACTTTGTAATATATTTGTCTGTGTTTTAATATACATGGTGTTAGTGACATCGTAACGAAAACTTTGAAGGATGATTCAGACGATGATTGAGTTGATATCAAGTGGAATTTTCCGTCGCAAAAGTATGGAACTGAAATTAATTAAAAAAAAACACAAATTTTCGTGAATTTTCCGACAGGAAATTCCACTTGATATCAACACAGAATTATGGTCTGAATCACCCCCCTCAGTATTTGTCACGGTGTCACTAATACCCATACCTACTTGTATGGCAACTTGTACGTACTTGTACGGGGTGTAAGTGACATCAAAACGAATACTGAGAGGGATGATTCAACTCAATTCTAAGTTAATATCAAGTGGAATTTTCCGTAGCAAATTATGGCTGGAAATAATTAAAACAAAAACACTAAAAGGTTTATGAATTTTCCGTCACTTGATATTCACTGAGAATTTTGGTCCGAATCATCCCCCTCGGTATACGTTACGATGTCACTTACAGCCTGTGTACGGTCACGAGCATTAATATATATACACTTTGGTACCATGTCACATTAACTTTTTTGACAAATTGAACTGTAAGTCTCACTAAATGTCAAATATGTTAGTGCGACAGAGTCCTAAAGTATAAGTAAGTAAGTCCTAAAGTAAAGGGTACATTATATTGATCATGACTGTACTACTTACAACTTGTCGTAGATCCCCACCATGGAACGAACGGGCGTTAGAATAGTCACGCAGTTGCCATTCCGACTGCCTCCGTCCACGCTGCAACAAATAGGCGTCGATTTGCCGCAGAAGCATTCACTACTTGGCCGAACAAATGGGGAGCTAAGAGCTTTCACGCGGAAAAAAGCAAAGAACTATTTGCAATTTGTTATAGGATATGTGGCTATTTCTTTATCTTTCCATTAATCTTCACACAAAATAGTGACTGTGGTCCTGTGGTGCATTGGCGTGCCTCTCAATCAGGAAGCGCCGGTTCGAACCTGTTCACTCTGGCCTTGAAAGCACCCCGGTTATATCCATTCGGAAATACAGAAGACGGCAGAGAATTCCACTCCCTAACAGCGCGTAAGTGCGCACTTGTGTAAACTGATTGATTGATGACTTGAGCTTAATTGATGAAACTTACTGCAATTTGTAATTAATTCTATATTTAGGACACTCACCTTATGCCATTTTCTCCTGGCTAACTAAAAAATTACAAAAAAAAAGTTGTTTTAAAAGCCCCATGTAAATACTTAGGTACCTATTTTTGTCTACGTTTTTCATTTCTTTTTTTCATTATAATGTCAAAATGATTTCTATGTTCTTATAAAAGAATAAGAGATTATAATTATTAAGAATAATATTACATTACTCAGCCACAGCGAGGAGCTCGGTGGCGCAGCGGATAACGCGCTCGGCCTGCGATTGTTGAAGTAAAGCAACTTTCGCAAAGGCCGGTCATAGGATGGGTGACCACAAAAAAAAAGTTTTCATCTCGAGCTCCTCCGTGCTTCCGAAGGCACGTTAAGCCGTTGGTCCCGGCTGCATTAGCAGTCGTTCATAACCATCAATCCGCACTGGGCCCGCGTGATGGTTTAAGGCCCGATCTCCCTATCCATCCATAGGGAAGGCCCGTGCCCCAGCAATGGGGACGTTAATGGGCTGATGATGATGACTCAGCCACAATACACAAAGAGAAATCAATATTCTACATATTTTGGGGTTCTGTACTACAAGCTAACGCTTCTCACAGACCCCAGTCTCTCTCACCAACAACTGTATCTTAATCTTTTTTTATTGTTAATTACCAATTATCGTGTTGATGTGAGAATAATAAACGTATTTTTATTTATTTTATTTATACATATGGCGCCGGCGTCGGCTTAATGACGATACATAGATCGAAGAATTTCGCATGGACAGGAGGAGGACCTGGTGGTGTAATGGTTAACACGCTCGTCCCGGCTTGACAGGAGCTGCGGCTTCAGTTCCGTCCGAGTCAGATTTTTTCGATTTAAATTTCTCTTTGTGAGTTTCCCTAATCGTTATAAAACACTAAACTATAAAAACGGAAAAAAGAACGCAATATACTTACAGCCCACGACGAAATTATAGCATACGAAATTAAAATCAGAACTTGTGATGAGAGTTTCATTTTCCAAAAGACTCGACACGTTTATCAATCACATCATATTAATTAACAACTAAATCAAATTATGTCTGATTAAAAAGAAAATTGATTGTGTATTTTTTTTTGTCTCTTAAAGGCAATGCCAATTACATACTTCATCAAGACTGATTTCGAAAATCGGGCAAGTGCGAATCGGTTTCGCGCAACGAGGGTTCCGTACCCTCCCCTATTACTTGTGAATTTATTCGTCACAGAATTTTAGCGTCCTATTTATGATCAACGCCATCTTTCGGTTTGATAGCAGTACTACCTTATCTTTAAAAAATACAATTATTTCTATAAATCTATGATATTTTTTCTATAATCCTCAAGTATACCTCTATGAAACGTAATAATATATGTGGAATAATATAAAAAATATATAATAATAATTACGATAGGCAATTATTAATTTTAATTGTATCAATGAGTGCCCAGCAGTGGGACGTATATAGGCTGTTATCAATGAGTAACGTATCGGCGATATGGCTCACCACCTATCACGTTGGTTTAACAGAAAGCTCGGTGAGGTGTGGACGAATGTACCTCTGACTATCCCAGTTCGAATATAGTAGTTATATTATGCCCTTACAGGGGCTATGTTAATACATGTATCTTTTATTGTTGCATTTAAACATTTCTTATTCTGAACAATTTCGGATATTTCTTTTTAGTTACCTATTTCCGAGATAAGTACCTAGTTTATTTTTTATCTGCAAAATCGTTTCTTTATCTTCATACACAGCATTAGTTCCTGATCCTGAAATAATCAGCTTTGACAGGCGGACGGACTGACAGAGGTGTACCGTATGGGTTCCTTTTTACCATTTTGGTACGGAACCCTAAAAACAATTAAAACAAGACAAGATAAATAATTTTAAATGATCTTGGGATTGAGTAAGTATATTAAGCACAAAATTTCAAAAGATGTTATTTCTATGCAGATTTGCTATTGCGTTGATGTCAGTTCTTACGGTAAGATTTGCTGTCGTACCCCGATTTGGATTGGCTCGTAGCTAGCAACGGTAACTCTCCGTTCCGCACCAATTCGAGCGCGGAGCTGCCTCACCCCCTCTGGTGAGGCGCTCCTCTGGGATGACCCAGAGAGAACTTTGAAACTTCTCTCGTATGGTTTGTGAGATTAACGGCCGACCTCATCAACCCTGCCAAAGGCTGACATGGCGTATACAATGGAATAATACTACGTATAGAATGGCAACTCTCCGCTCCCCGCCAGCGGCTGAGCTAGGTTTACCTCACCCCCCTCAATCTTAGTTTAGTCTTCTATCGCATGGGTGTCAGACGTTACACACGTGTGTAGCGTGTGTAGTGTCTGTGTAAAACGAAGTGTTTTTATGTGTCTGGGGGTAGTAATGGTTAACACGCTCGTCCCAGGGGTTAAAAAATCTTACACCAAATCTTGTGCGCCGTACCCTGGTACCAGGGTTGATGAGGTTGGTCATTCACCTCACAACCCACACGAAGAAATGCGACATTATTTTTTTTTGCAGGACATTACAAGCCAATCGAATTTCCCATTGGATATAAGTAAGGTCAATATAAATAATTATTACAAAGTATTTCATAAGTACATAAACTCACGCCCGTAACTCCTACTGGGGTGGGTTGAACTACAAGTGATACAACTTGCAGCCACTTTCGCGTCAGGAAAGTCTGAGCTCTGCTATGGGATGTGTATTATACACTATACACATAAATTATATCACGCCCTACTACCATTGGAGTAGGCAGAGACCACGGAGTCATACTTCATCATCATCATCATCACCAGCCCATTAGCGTCTCCACTGCTGGGGCACGGGCCTTCCCTATGGATGGATAGGGAGATCGGGCCTTAAACCACCACGCGGGCCCAGTGCGGATTGGTGGTTATTAATGACTGCTAATGCAGCCGGGACCAACGGCTTAACGTGCCTTCCGCAGCACGGAGGAGCTCGAGATGAAAACTTTTTTTTTGTGGTCACCCATCCTATGACCTTTGCGAAAGTGGCTTAACTTCAACAATCGCAGACCGAGCGCGTTTACCGCTGCGCCACCGAGCTCCTCTAACTCATACTTACCTATACTATACCTACTACCATTCCATTAAAATACTATTTCTACTATCATCAAAATCTTCATGCATTCACACTGGTTTATACAGGATGTTGTAACATGTAACATCGTAACAAATATTGAGGGGTACGAGAATCGAGTGAGGGGTCAGGGTTGTGCGGAAGGCAAGAGGGAAACCACTGCCCTATGTTTCCCTAAAAGAGTAGCATGGAAAATGCTGCATCGACAAGAGCGTGGCTCTTAAATGTTAAAGTGCCTCGCGTTCGTTAGGTTAGGTTAGGCATTATGCTGAGGGAGATCCTTTTTTATTTTGTGCGCCTCCATTGTGTATTTAATGTCTGTAATAATGTATTATATTATTTTTTTGTATGTATTTTATTATGTATTTAATGTGTGTGTGTGTGTGTGTGTTTGTATGTCTGTCTGTGTCATTGTGTGTGTCTGTGTTGTGTATTTGTCGTTTTGTCTTTGTTTTGTTTTTTTAATTTCTGCAATTTAAGTTTGTACGTCCAATATGGAAATAAATATTTTCTTTCTTTCTTTCTAAATTGATGATGATGACGAGTATCAAGCGGAATTTTCCATCGTCTTTACTCGTCGTATGTTTCACTGTCACTGTTGATTGCTATAATCCTTTGCAACTTGGCGAAGGCCCTGTGCTTATTTAGATTTAAATTTGTTTAAGGTATATTTCTTTATAAAAGAACGTCTAGGGCCCTGTGCCGAGGTTTCATGCAGCTTCTTTTCCCCGGCTATAAAGGTTGTGAGAAGCTGCAGTAGTTTTAGGCGGATGAGACGTTCGTTATGTATTATGTACTGAATAAAGATATTTTTGAATTTGATATTGAAACATTTTTTTTATATTTTCCAGATCAATTATCATCGACATAGTATCTGCGTAACACATAGAGGTGAAACAAGATGTACGAAGACTACCAGAGTGATAAATGTACATTTTAATTAATTAGCTTTAATAATTACACAAACATAAACAGCCTATATACGTCCCACTGCTGGGCACAGGCCTCCCCTCAATCAACCGGAGGGGGTATGGAGCATACTCCACCACGCTCTTCGATGCGGTTTGGTGGAGGAGTTTTTTTACCCTTTGTTGTTTTTCGAAATCATCTAACTTTTTCGGACAATCAGGTGATTCAAGCCTGAAAAGTCCTTACCAAACAAAGGACAGTCTCACAAAGTGATTTCGACAATATCTCCATCGGGAATCGAACCCGGACCTCCAGATCGTGAGTCTAACGCTCTAACCACTAGACTGTTGGTTTATTAATTATACTTACACATAATACATCGAGTGTTATGTTTAAAGAGGGACTTTTTAGTTTTAACAAAGATAGAAGGTATGTAAATACATATTTAAAGTATTTTTTTACATAGGCACATGATGACATATTAAAAGAATTACTGAAATCAATAAAACAGTATGGTAAGGAGATTCTAAATAAGAAGAGCAATCATAAAATGCATTTTCTAAATCATTTAGATAGTAATTATCATACAGAAAAATATCAAGACCCCGGTAATAAAGAAAATGTTAAAAATAAAAATGATGTTCAGAACGAAAATGATGATGATTACGATACTTATGATACTGATATTCAAGACGATGATGATGCTCAAGAAGTTAATGATGTTAATGTTGCACAGTACTACAATGATATTGAAGCAGATAATGTACAATATGATGTTGATGTACAAAACGAAAACGATGATCAAAATGACGCTCACAAACTTAAAGAATATGTTCCAGACGGTACTAACGTAGAATACTATTCTGATGAACGATCCAATGCTGATGTTCAAAACGAGAATGATGCTCAAAACGACACAGACGTTCAATACGAAACTGATCCTCAAAATGATAATGATTATCAATATGATTATTATGTTCAAAACTTCGTTGATGTCAAACAAAAAAATAACAACGAATCACATAAGAATGCTTATTACACACATGACAAAGGTTCTGCTAACGCGGATGATAATGTGAAAAGGAGTAAAAAATCCAAAAGGACTAAAAAGGGAAAGTTTACAAAGGTAACCACGACAAAAAAGCGACGAGAAACTGTTACAAAGACAAAAGCTAAACACACACCTAGACATAAACCACAAGTAAGAACAAAGATGCGAAGGAAAACATTTGAATATTTCGAAGATAAACAATTTACCTAATTGAGGAACTTACAAGTATTCCTGATAACACCAGTTAGTTACCCTATTAATAATTATAGATTGATAAAGGACAATGCTCGAAAATGTATGGACCAAAAACCCAAAGGGTCACGTCACCATCAATCGATATTTTAATGTTAGCACATACACATAATCATAGAATAAGGAATAATACTACGTATAGAACAGCAACTCTTCGCTCCCCACCAGCGGCTGAGCTAGTCTGATGACTCCCATGACATTTCGATGATTCCAAATCTTGTTTTCTTTAGTAGCATTGTCCTTTATACCGGGTGTTAGTGACATCGTAACGAAAATTCTGAGTTGATATCAAGTGGTTTACCGTAGCAAAAGTATGGAACGGAAAACCAAAAAAACCATTAAAATTTTCATGAATTTTCCGTGTTAAAATATTTGAATTTCCCGCCTTATTTTCAACTCACACTTGACCGTTTTTTGTTTTCTCTCTATTAAAAAAAAAAACTACTATCTGTGACAGTTAAGCGAGTGTATAAAATAAATAAAATACTTTATTTCATTAACTATCAGTTGTTTATTAATTAATTCATTAGGTTATGGGCCCAGATAAGCCCAGAAATAGAATCAGTGCAAAAACTATAAGTGAAAATAAATAAAAGAACAATATAGTGGACATAACCTCAATTGCTAAAACGTGACTTTTTTATTGAACAATTACAAAGTGTATTCGTACTATTTTAACTGAGAAAACTTCTAAAAATGGCAGCGAATAATCAACTGGCATTAATTGAAAAATTAACCGGCCGAGACAACTACGCAACTTGGCGTTTTGCTGTAAAAACATACTTGCAGCACGAAGAGTTGTGGGACTGCGTAGAATCTGACTCAGATATTGAAGTGGATACGAAACGTGACACGAAGGCAAAAACGAAAATAATTCTACTAGTTGATCCAATAAACTACGTGCACATACAAGAGGCTAGCACTGCAAAAGAAGTGTGGGACAAGTTGTCGCGTGTATTTGACGACTCTGGGCTGACACGCCGAGTTGGGCTACTTCGTGATCTCTGCAATACCTCGCTTACCGCATGTCAAAATGTAGAGGAATATGTGAGCAAAATTATGAGTACTGCTCACAAGCTCAGAAACATTGGCTTTAAAGTGGACGATGAATGGCTTGGCACACTGCTACTCTCTGGTCTACCCGAATCCTATCAGCCAATGATAATTGCTATTGAAAGCTCCGGCATGAAGATAACCTCAGATTCTGTGAAATCGAAACTATTACAAGATGTCAGACAATCGGATAGTGACTCAACAGTGTTTGCAGCTAATAAGAAATTTGAGAACAATAATAAGAAGCAAAGTAAGGGGCCGAGGTGCTACTCTTGTAATAAGTATGGCCATAAAAGTCCGCAATGCAAATCCAAAACCAAGGACCCTCAAAAATCAAGTAGTTCATCCTATGCTGCTGTGTTTGTGGCAACATCCACCCAAGATGATGCTTGGTATGTGGATTCTGGTGCATCCTCACATATGACGAAACACAAGAGTTTGCTGGAAAATGTGACATCTCCTACTATACACAAAATAAGAGTCGCAGACAACAAGGTACTTTCTGTGCAATGCTCGGGACAAGTGAGCTTAGATGTTTATGACGATGAAGGTCAAAACAAAAAGGTGCTGTTTACAAATGTATTATGTGTTCCCGAACTTGCGACTAATCTATTGTCCGTAAGTCAGATTATTCGAAGTGGTGGCCAAGTTAAATTTGACAGAACAGGCTGTGTTATTATGAACAACAAAAATGAGATAGTAGCAACAGCAAGTGTTATCAACAACATGTACCGACTGAATATGCCAGGACAAGGCTATGCATGCATGTCCGATGTTGAAGAACAAGATGTTTACCTGTGGCACCAGAGAATGGG